>NW_022204507.1:6849673-6896692 GCF_008831285.2 Nymphaea colorata | reverse complement strand
GATTATAAATTAGTTTCTTATTCAATGGATCTATCTAAACAACCAGACTACCAGAGTACTTCATTCGATCAACTAGATCAGTATGTGAGCTGGATTTGGGTGATTATTTTTTGGATATGCTCTGTTGGTCGAGGTTCTCTTATATACCAAATTAAACGGGGATTCTGTAAAGCTCTTAATTTTAATGAGACCAGATGGTGGAGATTAAGTTAAAAAAAAAAGTTGTATTTTCAAAAACGAGCAATACCTTTTAAAAAAAGTCATAGATCTCGACTAATGAAGTTTATTTATTCCCTCTTGTGAGCGGCATTTCGGCCGCTTGAAAGTACAATTAACTTGGTTTCTATTTTCTTCAATTTATTCTCAAACATCTGATCTTGTTAAAATCAATGACTCATATGCAAAATTTTCATCCAATCTGGTATATAAGAGTCTAGTATCTAACTATTTTCTTATACATATAATGAGTGAACGGTGACTCTAGTCATTTAAGCCCCGTTTGATGCACAGGAAAAATACTTTGCAAGGTGGATTTTTTTTCAAGTTTGTATGGTTTTTCCCTGCAGCATCAAAGAAAGGGAATTTTACCATGCATTTTTCAATGAATTCAGAAAAACTCCCACACCCCCCCCCCCAAAAAAAAAAAGAAAATAAGTCAGACCTCTCTAGGTCTGATTTTTTTCCACAAAAAAATCTTGCTCCATACTTGAAAAAATCTTCATTCTCGTGCGTCAAACAAGACCTTAGAATCACTCAACTATTTAACCAAGGTCATTCATTTAAAGCATATGGATGGTTGAGAGAAAAACAATGATAAAAAGGTGTAAACTAATATTAGAGAACGAAAATACCATCTTTTTCTCATTATTTTTTTCTTAGTCGTCCGTAATGTTGGATTAGACGGTACAGAATAGATGGTTAGGTAACTCAAAAAAACTAGAGTTACCATTTTATATATATATATATATATATATATATATATATATATATATATATTATATATATATATATATTTCTAAGAAAATTTATTTAACCAACTTATGAGAGTCATCCAACCCATTGTCATACACAATTGAGAGGAAAATAAGAAGAAATTAAGATCTTTCATCAGCTAGTATTAATTGACACAAGGGCTATTATAAAATTAAAGATTAATTCAATCTACTAAGAATTGCAAAATTTGGTTGTTTGATCATTTGTCAAACTCAAGCGTCACTTGGATTTTTTATTGTAAAAGAAAATGATTTATGATGATTCCGGTCGACTTATATTATCCTTGGAAACTTAAAAAGGCTTTTGTGACCATAAATTTATTATCTCATAAACATTATCTCATATTTATGTTTAACATTATCTCATACATTGATCTATTATCTTATTATTTTATCTCATACATTTGTCTGTTACATTATTATCTCATAAATCATGTGTTGTCTCATAAATATTATCTCATACTTATGTTTGCTGTTGTCTCATACATCTTTTTGTTATCTCATTATCTCATAAATCTTTTGTTATCTTGCACATTATCTCATATTTTATACCTATTTGCTATCTCACGCATATGAATATGTAATGTATTGGGCATAAAAGTGAATGAGCATATTGGTAGTAGGTTCCACATCTGATGTACGCTTGTTGCGTACGCGGGAGTAGCATACGGAACTTGCTCTCAAAAAAGACCCCTTTCATGATATGTCTTTTGTAATATCCAGTGGACTTGTCAATGTGCTTATTCTTAAAAAAATATATAGAAATCTTGCTACTACTATGAATGAGTACATGGTTTCATGTAGGCATTTTCATTCTATGGCATGGTTTGCTAGTTTTTTAACTTATTTTTTAAATTTTTCATCACGTCCACCAAACCATCACATCAAAATATTCTAGCTACAGGCATTAGCTTCTTATTTCACCACAAGTGGAGTTCAGGAGACATAAGGTTTCAATGTTGTAATATGTTTAGGGGACCATATATATAATCCCAATTGACTTGTGCATGTGCTGATGATGGTTAGATTAATCTCTATATTGGCACTGTTTTATAAAGAATCCAGAGACTTTGAAATCAATCAGAGAGAGCCAATTCTTTGACTGAGTATATTATTGTAGATGAAGCTAACTAATATTTGATGCAAAACTAAAGGCTTTTGAAAAAAAATCCATAACCACAAGCATGTCCAGATAAGGTTGAAAAGGTGCTGGGTTCTGAGTGGTCGATCACAGACTTTTCTTCTTCTCAAGGTTTCAGATGCATGTTTTTAATCCACATCAAGACTTTATTTCCTCAATGCAGAAAGGGATACCTCCAGTCTAAGCCCTGGCAACTTTGTTCTAATGCTTAGTTTTTAGGTCCTCTTCTACATGATGATTTTCAATTTCTTAAGGTGGCGCTTGATGCCCCCAGGATTTTCAATGTTCTAGGATTTTAATTCAGAATAATAATTTTAGAGTCTGTGGAAGAGAAATATTATTTCCTATTCGGAATTCAAGTAGAGTTTGGTGGAAGAAGACTTTAATGGCTATAATATTTGGACTTTGTTTGTTAGGCACAAGGAAACAAATTTGCAACTGTTAAAATACTTTAATAACCATGTTGAGAAATTTTTAAAGCGATATGGAGCATTAGCCTTGAAATTTTTTTATAAAGGAGTATGTTTATTTCCAAAATGTCTGAAAGCTCCGAAAGCACTGATATGAAAATAATTATGATTATTTCTGGTCATTTTGAAAATCTTTGAAAAGTTCAGGTGCCAACTTAAGATGATTGATGCCATAATTGACAAATCCATATCTGTTGTTGTACACCTCCCTGCAGTGGATAATACGAAATATGAAATTCCAAAACTTTTGGAAGCAGAAGTGAAATTAAGCAAAACAAGCATGAAGTTTTACACACATCACCCCAACTACGTCGCATTCTTATCCTAACATCACTTGCATGCCCTACCGCTCCTCCCCCTTGTTCAAGAAAAATAAAAGAAGCAAATAACCAAGTATTATTTCAAGTCAATAAGTTCTGTGGAAACATTGAGTAACAGCAGAAAATCTCGTGGGCAGCCGTTTTTTAGCCCCATGGAGTAATCTAAGTGCCCTCTTGTGAAATACTCATGCTCAACCTGAATTGTTTGGTTCCTCATCAACCAAGCGGAGATCAATCGAGTCTTTGGATCAGTGATGGCTTGGGAGCAAGAATGGATGCCTCTGAGAAGGCTATCCAAGACTTGGCGGACGAATTCCATTGGGCAGCAACACGAAGAGCCCCCATTGAGGAAGTCCCACATCAAAAAGATTGTGGTTGAGTTAACTGTCCTAAAGAGGGTAGTGGCTAGTGGGGTGACTAGTTAAGGAACTAAATACAGTTATTTGAGTCAATTTTTTCTCTCTTCAATTGCCTAGAAAATTCAATATAAGAACTTCAACTTATTAAGCGTGGCTAGTTGTCTCCTTGATTTGGTTGTTCACACTAAGATCCTCGTGGCTATATATTGAGAAATCTACAGTGATATTTCTACCAATCATCTTTGCAGTATAAGTGAACTATGCTCATGATATGTGCTCTGTTTAAAACCTTGAGATGGTAATCCAGTTAGATTGTTAGTTCATCTTCTCCATCTCTAAGAGCCCTGTCCAGAGAAACCCTACACGATGCAGGAAAGGCAGAAATTATTACAATTTGCAAAATGAAGTGTTAAAGCAGGATAGGTGCATTGGGAGAATTCAGATTAATGGCATGCTTACGTGCCATGAGGAAGATCAAGGATCGGCGTCTGCGTGCTCCTGTTTTGGATTCTTACATTTAATTCTGAAATCTTTTTGAAGAGAGCTAATGTCCTCCAACCTCTCTGTAGAGCTTGGTCTGTTAGAATCTGAATCCACAAGCACGAAAACGTTAGGAAAATTGGGCGTATATACACATATCAGATGGTCAATCAAAGTCCATATGAAATAGCTAAATAGGGATTTAAGTTGGCAATATGGAACAGTGAACATAATTTGATTATGCAGTTGGGGTACCACTTGTGCAATTTTCTGAATGTGTAATTAACAAGTTATGAAGAAACCACAAAGGCCTTAGAAGAGCCACCACAAATAAATTATGTTAAAACCTCTCATTCTGGCCTCCGAAACCTACACCTTCTCAACAACAAATAAGAGCATCCGACACAAGTCCTGTTGAAGAAAAGAAGCAAGGTGCTAAATGACATTAATGAGATCTTTACAACACTTGCCTGAGCTTGGACTTGCTTACGAGAATTCCGCTGAAGCTGGACATCATCTTCACAATTTTCAGGATAGAAAGTTGATGCTACGTAGTAGAGGATAGAAAAACAATAAGCTGAACCAATATACCAAGGTTGACTTTTGGGCCCACTAGAACCTGGACCGATTGTACGAGTATGGAATACAAAAGTACTTATCCCACTGTCGCTGATCTTCATTGACGCTTACCTCAATGGTCACTGAAATCAAGGCCCAAATCAGTTCTCTTCTGCACTGAAAAGTCTGTGATCATGTTAAAGCATTTGCAAAGTGTATGCATAATAGGCACTGCAACTGCTAAAATAATTACACCTTTCAAAATGTCTAACAAGATGCATGTGCAGACACTTGTACACCTCACCTTTCACCCATGACCATTCTTAATAATGTTTCCAAAATCCTCTCTTATACTTCATCTTTAAGCCAAGTGGGAGAAATCCCCATATCCTTTTCATATGGAAATTGTCTAAGCTGGAATTTTCAAATGAATGGTTTTGTCTCCGTGTCTTCATCTGTATCCACGTGCCATAACTTCTACAAAACTCTCATCTCCCACAAAGAAATTCTTGAACACCACTATCCAAACCAATTAAGCTACCTCATGGTATCTTCTCCACCCCAGAAATTGTCATACCCTTTCTTACTCTACAAACGTCCTCCCATAACATAGCATCAGCATATATATTAGAGCAAGTCACATAAGTTGCACCAACAACACTTCCTGTTTCTTGAATATATTTCACAACTTCCACAGCTATCTTAAACTGCCCAAGAATTTTACATGAGCTTAACAGTGTCCCCAACAAGGAGGCACTAATCCTGCTCGTCCCGGAAGATCAATCATGCTACCATAGTGCTCAACTGTTGGCTCAATGCCATAAGTTTCTGTCATCATATGGAAGTAGTAACACCCTTCCTCAATCAAGCCTGCATAACTACAAGCGGACAAGACTGTAATGAACATGATTTCATCTGGTCTAACCATGGATTCCCTTTGCATCGCTGCAAAAAAATTGGGAGCTTGCTGGTTGCAGCCATTCAATCCAAGTCCTGGTATAATTTCTGTCCATGACATGACATTCATTGTTGGCATCTTGTTGAAAACGTCAATTGCATCTGCTACATTTCCGCATTTACAATACATGTGTATCAGAGCAGTGTTCAAGTATAGGTCAGATATTTTGTTTCTATCCATGTAAAAATGCACCCATCTTCCAAGATCCAAGATAGCCAGATCAGAACACAATTTAAGCAAATTGATCAAAGTGACTGCATCAGGCCTTGCACTGCTTGACTGCATTTGCTAGAAAACCTGTATAGCTTCATTGAATCTACTAGAGCGAATATATCCCCCAATTAAGGAAGTCCACAAATGTGATCTTTTTCTTTCATTTCATCAAACAATCTCTTAGCTGAATCCATATCTTCACATTTTGCGTACACATCAACTATTGTATTCTACAAATTCTTACACAGTACAATATTGTGCCAGCATATATAATCCAAAACCATGTTACCCATCTCAATATCCCTCAATTGGGTGCAACATGAAACCACCCATAACATGGTAATTTCATTAGGCATCAAGCCACAATCTTTCATTGCGCCAAAAAGGATTAATCCATTATTTGGCTGTCCATTCCGTGCATAGCCGGAAATCATCGCATTCCATGATGCAACATTCCTCGCAGACATTTTATCAAACAGGTGTCGAGCAATATCGTCTTCTCCACATTTTGACTACATATTGACAAGAGCAGTTTCTAAAACCAGATTGTACTCAATATTCTCCAATTCTATATCATGCCATGAACCCATTGGCCGAGATCCAATCTCCGAAGCAGAGAGAACTCGTGTTCTCTCTTTAAAAGAGTTAAGAGAACTTGTGTTCTCTGTTGCTTTCCGCCACCGACATCTTCTCACTACAAACAGGGTGCTGGTCATTCTGGTGTGGATTGAGTCTCAAGTGAGTGAAAGTGAATGTGAAGGTGCTCGTGTGCTCACTTTCTGATCTAGTGAAGCGGTTGAGTTTGTGTGTGCATCAAGTGAAGGTGGGATGCTCGTGGGAAACATGCTTAGCAAGTGAAGCTCACTAAGTGAGCTAGGTAAGTCCATTTATGTATTGTGTTACCTTGTAAGCACTTTATGAATGATAGTAGTTTATTCTTAAATGTGTTGCTTGATGAAATTGACGATTTAGATAAAGTGATTCTACCAATGTGTTGTTAGAAGTTTCTGGGACACCGAGGCTCTTCCAGATTTTGTCCGCATAAATTATTGTTCAGATTTGGATCTAGAGAAATTAAAATTACCTGAGGTCCAATTTTTCTACAAACAAGTGCTGCTCAAATTTCATTGTAAATCTTTTGAAACTATCTGAATTTTTGAAAGTTTGTTGTGTCTTTACATGCTGAAGGATATTGTTCAATGTTCCACATTGTTATCTGGTGGCATAGAATGTGTAATGATATATCAAGTTATTTTTTGTGTCCATTAAATAACGATAGGACAGAGTGTACATGATAAATATATAACTAGAAGGATTGTAGTTTCCAGCCGAGAAGTAACATGTACCCTTGAACCATTATAAGCTTGATAGCTTCTGCCATTAATTACAAAATGTGTAATAATCATTGACTTTTGCAATATCATTTGTTTATTCTTTAAAAAATGTTCACGCAATAGAAACAAGGTTTCCAACCTCTGAACCTGCCTGGGATTATGGATTTTTTCAAAAGCTAAAAGCCTTTACTTAAGTGGGAATGTGCAATAATCCAAATTGATTCCAACTATCGCTTCCAAAATATACTACTTAGCTTCATATTCGTGACATTCCCGGTCAAATGATTAACTCCATGATTAAACTCAAATCTCTGGATTCTTGGTTGTTGATATTGTTCATCCCACTTGGGAGCAACAAGCACAGAACAAGTCACTTGGTGCTTAATTAGCTTTCCAATATGAAACACTGCCGAGGCAGAGATTATTATTTCATATCAGCGCTTCAGAGCTTTCAAACATTTTGGAAATAAACATACTTCTTTATAAAAAAAAATTCATGGTTAATGCTCCATAGCTTTTTATTAATTTCTGAAATGGTTATTAAAATATTTCAACTGTTGCAATTCTTTTTCCTTGTGCCTAACAAACAAAGTACAAATATTGTAGGCATTAAAGTCTTCTTCCATCAAACACTCCTTGAATTCCGAATAGGAAATAATAATTTTTTTCCACCGACTCTAAAATTATTATTCTGAAGATAAAATCCTAGAATATTGAAAATCATGGGGACATCAAGCGCCACCTTAAGAAATTGAAAATCATCATGTAGAAGAGTACCTAAAAACTAAGCATTAGAACCTAGTTGCCGGGGCTTAGACAGGAAGTAGGTCGTTCTGCATTGAGGAAATAAAGTCTTTAGTTTTGCAATAAGGGTGAACAATGAGCCGAGTAACTCGAACTCGGCTCGTCAATGCTCGGCTCGAACTCGATTTCGAGGCACCTTTTCTACTCAATAAGTCGAGAACGAGTTGCTGCTTCAGCTCGTTTATTTATTGAGTCGTGTTCGAGTTTGTTTAACGAAACTCGATTAACGCAACTCGGCTCGTTAGCTCGAGTAACAAAGCTCGTCACTTACGAAGCTAGTCACTTTCCTCTTTTTTTTCTCTCTCTTCACTGGCTTTCTCCATCCATCGATGCTGCGTCACTTTCCTATTTTTTCTCTCTCTTCAGTCTTCACTGGCTTTCTCCTTCTGACCACCGATTCTCGATTCTTCAAACTGGAGACACTAAGGTACAACTTCTTCTCCCGACCTCCTATCCCTCTACTCTCCCATTCTATCTCCCCCTCTTCAATCTCTCTCTCTCTCTCTCATTTTGCCCAAGCCACTCCCTCTACTCTTCCCTTCTCTCTCTCCCTATCTGATCTTACACTCTACCTCATTTTGCCAAAGGGAGGCTTTCTGGAACCCTCGATTGGGCAAGGGTTTCACACTCTCCCTCGTTTTGCCAAAGGGAGGTTTTCTGGAACCCTCGATTGGGTGAGGGTTTTGCCCAAGCGAGGGTTTCACTAACTCCCTCGCATGGGTAGGCGAGGGTTTTAGAAACCCTAACTTGAAACCCTTGTGTTGGGTGAGGGTTCCTCCCTTAGTGGGCAAGGGCTTTGGAAACCCATTGCGTGGGTTCGAGGTGGCGAAGAAGCAGGTGACACCATGGTGGTGGAGGCAAAGCAGTGAGAGAGGTGGTGGTGGCAAAGCAGTAAGAGAGACGAGTTTGGCGAGCCTTAATCGAG
This sequence comes from Nymphaea colorata, assembly GCF_008831285.2. NCBI lineage: Eukaryota > Viridiplantae > Streptophyta > Magnoliopsida > Nymphaeales > Nymphaeaceae > Nymphaea > Nymphaea colorata. Next base: position 6,888,138 of record NW_022204507.1, on the reverse strand, counting down.
TTTGAGCTCGACTCGAGCTGGAACTACATCAGTCGAGTTATTCTCGAGCTCAAGCTTCGCTCGAGCTCGATGTTTCATTAGTTGAGCTGAGCTCGAGCTGGGTGAACTCGGGCTCGACTCGGCTCATGTCCACCCCTAGTCAGAAATAAAGGAAAAGAGAGAGAGAGAGAGAGCTCAGGGCCAAGACTGGATTGGGGCTTTGGGCTTGAGGGTCACCCGAAAGGCAGAAACCACCAACCAGCGGTCCAGCATCCATTGTAAAAAAAGGGGAAGTGGGAAGGGAGGAGGAAGAAGAGAGAGGTAGATTTATGGCACCACGAGGTCTGCTGAGTCAAACATGAGTCTTAGTGTGTATCACTTGGGTCCTAACCCATGGCCGAATAACTGAATGATCCCGATCCAACTCGAATGATTCCCAAGTCAGAGCACGGGATTTGCCAATTAAGTATCAATCATCTTAAGTTGGCCCCTCAATTTTTCAAAGATTTTGAAAACGACCATATTCTTCTATAAAAAAGTTTAAAGATTATTGCTTAATAGCTTTTTAGAAATTTCCGCAATATTGGTTACTAAAATATTTCAACTGTTGCGAATTCTTTTGCTTATGTGGCATGCTTGTGCTGATGTCGTAAAAAGAACCTTATTTAACTTTTTTGCATTGATAAAAGGTTGAGGGAGGGGAATTCCTTGGATTTCAAATCTTGAAGATCTCAAATCCTAGAGTATGTATGAAATGTATCCTAAATGATGCTCTTTTTGTCTCATTCTTTTGCAAAAGTCATTTTCATCTTCACTAACGTGTGTGAACATCACTGGCATGCCCTTCTTTGACATATAAAATGTGACTGATGTTTTTTTTTCTTTAACTGATGATGTTTGGCACCAATGAAGATCGTGTTTTTCTTGTGGTGCTAGTCATGAATTGCGGGAACATTGAGAAGGACGTTGAAAACATGCATGCAGAACCTTGAGAAAGGAAGAGATGGAAGAAAAAGCCTGTGATGAACCACTCACATTGGTAGGCCATGAGTACGGCTCATTCCACGCCCAACAAAAATGAAAATTTTGATCGACTCATGTCCCACAATGATGGTAATACTTGAAGTCGTCATTGGTGTGACCTTATTATTTCCCTTTTTCAGTTGACGAATTTCTTTTACTTTTGGAATATTATTCGTTTTTTCTTTAAAAAATGTTGATGCAATACAACCCAATAGGTTTTCAACCTTCTTTGGACATGCTTGTGGTTATGGCTTTTTCTTTTCAAAAGTCTTCAGCTTTGCAGGAAGTTGCTGATTCTGGTTACCGCTGCAAAATATTACTTAGCTTGATATATATTGATATTCTCAGTGAATGGATTAACTTTATGTTTAATTTCATAGTTTCTGGATTCTTAGTTTTTGGTATTGTTCATCTCGCTTGGGAGCAAGAAGCACAGGATATGTAACCCGGTGCTTAATTAGTTTTCCAACATAAAACACCGCCAAGACAGAGATGAATATAGTTGGCGTACCATCATCAGCACAGTGACCAGTCTATTGGGCATATATATATATATATATATATATATATATATATATATATATATGTCGACCCCTAAGCATATTAAAGTATTAAAACGTTATATCACTTGAGGTCCACTTGTGGTAGAATAAAGAGCTGGTGTTTGTAACTAAAAAAGATTTTGATTTTGATGCGATGGATTGGTTGACATGTGATAAAAAATCAAAAATATTAAATTAGAAACTAGAAAACCATGCCATAGAATGAATACAACTACACGAAAGCATGTACCATTTCATAGCAGTAGCCAGATTAATTTGCAAATATAGTTTTTTAAGACTTGGCACATTAACAAGTCTATTGGACATCACAAAAATTATATCTCCAAAGGGGTCTTTTCCTGTGGGGTAAACTCTCCGCCGGGAAGCCCCAAATGTCTCCATGTTTTATGAGAACGATATGACAAAAAAGGACCAAGTAAAGTCGGTCGAGTTGGAACTTGATCCGAAATCTTCAGCTCAGTTTTCCATCAGATCCAATCGGTTTTCCATTGATTAAATTTTAATTGGTCAAAATTCTGCCGGTTGTTGCACAGTTGTTTTTTATGGGCAATATATATACTTGGGTGCATGTGATCAAACAACTAAGTAAATATTAGCAGATTGAATCCAATATTTTATTTTATAATAGCCACTATGGACATGAGTTATTTTTCATTTACCATTCAAAATGAAGTTCTCTAATTTTAAATATCTAAACATTTTCGTGATATTCTTGCTCCCAAGCAACTGTTCGTGCAATTATTTAGGGATTATGCTACCAAAATTAAATGGCATGTCCCTGTGACAATCCTTACTTTGCCAGCACTAGAATTGGAATATCAAAGTACCAACAACTATTGAATCAGAGGTCGTTTTCTCTTTCTTCATGTACAAGTGAAAAAGTTCTTCTTCCTTAACCAGAACTAGGCTTCTTCATATTCTTCTGGAAACTGTGGGGACTAATTTCCAACTAGAAGCGTTAGAGCTCCATTTTCTAATGGTATGCCACTAAACCAGAGGCTGCAATGTGACTGTATAATGACTTAATTTGATGTTGGAACATTTAATTCGCCCCGCAACGAAGATACTAATTAAGTGCTCATACTAATTCAGGCTGCTGAATCGGTCAGCTGGAACATGTGAAATTTATTTTTTGGACAAACTAATAAGCGTATGAAATAAAAGCCTAAAATGTTTAAATAATATTTAATACAAAAATGAGCATTAAGGAACACGCAGCAATTTGCCACCCAAATTGGTTTGGCATATTAGAATCACGATTCAAACAACATATCAATAGCAGGTGAGTCAATTGTGGCTTTGGTTATGGGTCATTTGATTCATCGTTATGGACGGTTGAGAGAAAAACAAAGAGAAAAAATGTCTACTAATACTGTATAGAGAAAATGTCTGTCATAGCTTTGTAGGTGTAAAGGTCAAAATGGGGTGGGTAATTGTGAAACTCCTACTTTCAAACTTCTGCAAACATGAGGAAAATACTCCTTTAGATTCATAGCCTTGTTCACTGGAAGATCATATAGCCACTGAAAGCAATTGGCGACCAAATATGATCACACTTTCAAGCCCAAAGGTTACATATTCTCAGATAGCTAATTTCCACTGGAAACCCAATTTTTAAACATGAAAATTTTGAAAATTAGAATGCTGATGTGTGATCGACATTGTCTGGTGCTCAAGCACACTTTCTAAAGCGAAAGAAAATTAATAGAACACATGCACTCCTATGCACAAAGGGGAATATGACTACCCACAAGATTTTCATCTGCTTATTGCTCACATGTTTCCCAGCAATTATTGGCTTGAAATAATACTGGGTTATTGCTCTCTCTAACAGAGACGGAACAACAAGAACTGCAGGTACAATTACGATAGAATTGACATACGATGGACCTAAAGTATGTAAAACTTCATTTCTATTTTTCCTTAATTGCATTTCTGCTCCCAAAATTGTTCAAATTTCATATTACCCGTTGCAGGAAAGTGACCAACAACCAACTCCTTCACCTTCTACCGAAGATGCAGATCAGCCTTCCAAGAAGACTTCTAAGAAACATGAACCAAGTAATACGGATGATGGGCAAGTGCACATCAGTCTTCTAAGCAGCCTCCTGAGAAACAGAGTCACATGGATGGAGGTGCAAGTGCAGGTCGGGCACATGCACATGAGCCTTCTAAGAACAACAAACCAAGTCACTTGTATGCAGGCGCAAGTGCAGGTGGGCCACATGCACATCAACCTTCTAAGTAACAAGCACCAAGTCATAAGGGTGCAGGTACCAGTGCAGGTGTGGTGCAACGGGCTAAGACATAGCAAATTTCAGAAGCATGGGAGTAGGGCAAGGGTATCTATATATGTGTGTGTGTGCATAGCAGGGGTGTCTTCATGTGTGTGCCTACATAAATAAATAAATAAATAAATAAATATATATATATATATATATATGTATGTATATATATAAGTAATGTCTAACTGTTTGAGACTGGTGTAAGATGTTTACTTATTTGAAATAAATAAAACGTGTGAAATTGTTTAAAATTTGTGAGCACTCTCTAATAAAATGTTCATTTCATAATATGTTTTACTAATGCAAAATCAATAAGATGAAGTGAGGCTGATAGGCTGCCAGTGTCCATTACAAGTATTTGGGGCATCAAATTCTTATGCTGTAACAAGAGATCACCAATGAACAAGTTGAAGCTCCACGGGAGCATGCAGCACACTGAGATGAACAAGTTGAAGCTCCACGGGAGCATGCAGCACACTGAGACACCGAAAGCAGATCTCATGCCTTAAAAGAAACAAGGAGTTGCGTGGAAGATTTGACTTCCTGCCAAGTGGTGGAACACCCAACTACAAACTTATATTCTCACCTTCATTCCTCTAACCCCTTCTCTCTCTTTGAGACTTATGTAGCTTCCTTTCTCATCATCCCTTGCCTAACTAACTCCAGGCCACCTGGCCAAAGAGCAGGACAAGACATTATCATAGAAGACATTGGCATTGGGGAATGGTCTGGAATGCTGTAGAACAGAACACCATGTTCTGTTGTAGTCAACACAAACATTGGACGCTAGACACTCAAGACGAACTGGACACAAGAACGCTGGATATGAAAACCCACTTTACTCCCCGGCGTTCCTTGCTTTACCATGGAACACTCGCCAGTGGCAAACTCGATTTCCCTCTTTAGAGACGCTCGATCTCAAAACCCTTACTCACTGTTTGGATGGATGAAAAGGAAGGAAAATGAATGAATAGAAACGATGAAAAGAAAATGAAAGAGAAGAGCAAGAAGGAAAGAACAAGCAAGAAAAGGGAAAAGGCATTCATTATTTTCCCTTCCAATCTCTATTTTTAGAGAGATTAGAATTATATTAAAAAAAGTTTCCTTTTCCACCTTTTCTTATACCAAACACAGTTATTAGCTCTCTTTTCATTTTCCATTATTATTACTAATGAGTCATACATGAAACACTTTTTTTCCATTCCTTTCTCTCACTCTCACTCGCTCTATGCTGTTACTCTGCCCCTTCCACTCAAAATGCTCGAGTCTGTTCCTTTCCCTTCCTCGCTCACTGCGTCTCCACTCTTCTTCTTCTGCCATCCTTGTTCACATCTCTTCCGTTGCAGTAACACCATTTGGAGGCTGCGTTCCAACCCCCTTCAAAGGTTTATGTATCTTCCAAAGCTATGTTTCTCCATCTCTACAACCTGCTACCCTTTCTTCTCTTCTTTACAGCTTCTCTGTCCGCAAACCGCCACCATGGCTTCTTCCAGGTAAGAGCCACTTCAAGCTTAAAGCTTTGTCATCCACCTCGCAACAAGCAGAACTCGTTATGATGCCCTCACCCTCAAAAACCGCCAACTCATCTGATATTCTTCCCTCCGTAAATCCATCAAGTTCCTCGAAACTTCACATCAAAGGACCTTGTCAGCATCGTTCGCAGGCACAACAATGGTGACACCACCATAAGTGTCTTCGATTGGGCCTTGGCACAGCCGAATTTCGTGCATAAGTGGCTGAGTCGTCACTTGTTGAGGTGATCCTGCACCAACTTGGAAGTCAACCTTCGAGAAAATCATCAAAATTTCTCTTTCTGCCTCTCTCACCCATTTGTGGTATTCCTCTCTGGATCTGCAGCAGCATTGAGTGAAAACTACACATTTTCATCCCATTTTCAGGTATCCACATGGCTAGCCCTCACATTGTTTGATGAAATGTCTGTGAATCTCTCTTTCTATATAAATATATATATATATGTGTGTGTGTGTGGGTGTGTAGTGGATAAAAGGCAAAAACCAAACCGATCAAAATTAATTATTAAAAAATTGGTTTTTACAATCTCACCTTATAAATATGATCTTAAAGAATAATTTTGTGAGCAACAAATATTAAGTTGGTTTTTCTTGCTTAAATAATGTTTTCTTAATAATAAAAAAATCAACTGACTCTTATAATATCAAAAAATTGGTAATGGAAAGATTAATTAAAAAAAAAAGGTTTAAATTAGTGTTTATAAACACATTAGATGGTTCATTTTTTGTTTAAAACACTTTTTGACACAAATTTAAGAGGTTTAGATTTTTTATCACTTACCCAAATGGTCTAGTACTGCGTGTGTGTAGGAAGCTGGAAGAAAACCTGACCACTTGGGTAAGAGGGAAAAAACAACGCCATCAAAATTAATTATTAAAATATTTGCTTTTACAATCTCACCTTATAAATATGATCTTAAATAATAATTTTGTGAGCAACAAATATTAAGTTATTCTTTTTCTTGCTTAAAAAATGTTTTCTTAATCGAAAAAAAATGTACGACTCTTACAACATCAAAATTTTGGTAATGTAAAGATTAATTTTAAAAAAGAAAGTCAAGAACTAAAGCATGATGTATATTAAACTAGTGTTTATAAACACATTAGATGGTTCATTTTTTGTTTAAAACACTTTTTAACACAAATTTAAGAGGCTTGACTTTTATTACTTACCCAAATGGTCTAGTACCTACCAATCATATATATATATGTGTGTGTGTGTGAGAGAGAGAGAAACCACAATGATCCACCCCTTGTAGTGGCATGGACATCTTCTATAAATTTTGGTAGTTAAATAGTCAACCATCTTGAGTCCTTAACACAGCCCCCGCACTCGCTGACCTGCTTCATGAAGTAAATGGATTGGGCAACACCCATGTTTATTGGGCCCAAGGATCGATTCCTCGACATAGCTCAGACCAGTAACCAACCAAGCCCCCACTATGGCAGGTCAAGCCCAAGGTTCGATCTTAGTTTAAATTGGTGCATGAGAGAAAATAAGGTTCAGTTATTAACTTGTGTCTTAGATAGTAATAAACCTAAGCCTAGATTTAATTAGAGTGAAATTCTAAGCCATTTTGCAGTAAATATAGGATTTAAAGTTACTTGAACCCAATGTTGAGCTGATCGAGCTCCAAGTACATACTGCAAAATCAACTCCAACGTACAACCAATTTGGACCCAATTAGGCTGGACTCAGGAAAACTCGATAGAACCACTCCGCTCTTCTCCTGTTCCACCCCAGCCTGCCTGGGTGATTTCACTTGTACTCTCTACCTTTATGCTAAAAAGAATTTAATTTGGCATGCAAGAAAGGGGTACATAATAGTTCTGTATCCAAAACAGCTGAAACAAGACATGAAAAATATGCAACTGTTAGCATCGGGCTGTTTGGCAATGACAACAATTTGTAAACTATTCTCTGAATACGTTTTAAAGATTGAGACAGATTCATGAAACACATTTGTTAGAATGTTCCATGAGTCATCCCAGCGATTTTTTGGGCATATTCATAGAACAGTTACAAGCTGTTTCTTTTGTCAAATGGGCATTTAAGTTAACAATCCTACATATACATGGCCCCTTTCGACCTTGGAAAAATTAGAAACAACTCGAAACCCAACTATAAGGAAATATGTTAGCTGTTTTTGTAATCTGAAAGAATTTTAGGATATTTATATATCATTTCGTAGGTCGGATCATGTTTCTCTTCAAATAAAACACTTGTCATCCAAGAAAGAGGAAAAAGGCCTTAGCGACATAAACAGGAAGAAGAATGATTAGCTTAGATATCTAGACCTTGTGATGATTTGTTTTGTAAATTAATCAGCTTAATTTCATTTTCATCTTTCAATAATTACAAATAAAGCAAACACACATAGGAACTAGAAAATTTTGCACTCAGTGCAGAAGTTTATAGTTTAGGTAGTTCAGCAGAAAAAAGAAGAAAGAAATGAAATTTAAAAATTCCAGAACAAATCCAAGTATTCAAAATATACTTATATTTTTACCTACCCACTGCACCATGTTAGGGCCTAGTTTCTAGGCTGACCCGGCAGCCAAACTAACAGTTAAATCCCTATTTACCTATTTCATATAGAGTTTGATTAACCGTCTGATATGTGTATATACGCCCAATTTTCCTTACGTTTTAGAGCTTGTGGATTCAGATTTTAACAGACCAAGCTTTACAGAGAGGTTGGATGACATTAGCTCTGTTCAAAGGATTTCAGAATTAAATGTCAGAATCCAAAACAGGAGGATCCCTATCTTCCTCATGGCACGTAAGCATATCATTAATCTCAATTCTCCCAATGTGCCTCTCCAGCTTCAACACTGCATTTTGCAAATTGTAATAATTTCTGCCTTTCCTTCATCATGTAGGGTTTCTCTGGACAGGGTTATTAGAGATGGAGAAGATGAACTAACAATCCCGCTTGATTACCCAAACCCGAGGTTTTAAACAGAGGACATATCATGAGCATATTTCACTTATACTGCAATGTTGATTGGCAGAAATATCATTGTAGATTTCTCAATATATAGCCACGAAGGGTCTGAGTGTGAACATCCAAATCAAGAATATAACTAGCCACACTTAATAAGTTGAAGTTGCTTACATTGAATTTTATAGGCAAGTGGAGAGAAAAATCAACTCAAATAACTGTATTTATCTCCTTGACTGGTAGCCCCACTACTCAGGGCGGAGCTATAAATTTTTCGTGAGGGGGTGCAAATTAAAGTTTCTAAATTTTGACTAGGGCCCAAACGGGCCCTATCATAGCTCCTACCAAGCCATTAGCCACTGCCCTCTTTAGGACAGTTAACCCAACCACAATCTTTTTGATGTGGGACCTCCTCAATGGAGGCTCTTAGTGTTGCTCCCAACGGAATTTGTCCGCCAAGTATTGGATAGCCTTCACAGAGGCATCCATTCTTGCTCCCAAGCCATCAATGATCCGAAGACTCGATTGACTCCGGTTGGTTGATGAGGAACCAAACAGTTGAGGTTGAGCATGAGTATTTCACAAGAGGCCGCTTGGATTACTACATGGGGCTAAAAAACGGCTGCCCACGAGATTTTCTGCTGTTACTCAATGTTTCCACAGAACTTATTGACTTGCAATAATACTTGGTTATTTGCTTCTTTTATTTTTTTTGAACAGGGGGAGGAGTGGTAAGGCATGCAGGTGATGTTAGGATAAGAATGCGACGTAGTTTGGGTGACGTGTGTAAACCTTCATGCTTGTTTTGCTTAATTTCACTTCTGCTTCCAAAAGTTTTGGAATTTCATATTTCGTATTATCCATTGCAGGGAGGTGTACAACAACAGATATGGATTTGCCAATTATGGCATCAAACATCTTAAGTTGGCACCTGAAACATCTTAGACTGGAGGTATGCCTTTCTGTATTGAGGAAATAAAGTCTTGATGTGGATTAAAAACATGCATCTGAAACCTTGAGAAGAAGAAAAGTCTGTGATCGACCACTCACAACCCAGCACCTTTTCAACCTTATCTGGACATGCTTGTGGTTATGGATTTTTTTCAAAAGCCTTTAGTTTGCATCAAATATTAGTTAGCTTCATCTACATTAATATACTCAGTCAAAGGATTGGCTCTCTATGATTGATTTCAAAGTCTCTGGATTCTTTATAAAACACTGCCAATATAGAGATTAACCTAACCATCATCAGGACATGCACAAGTGCATTGGGAATATATATATGGTCCTCTAAACATATTACAACATTGAAACGTTACGTCTCCTGAACTCCACTTGTGGTGAAATAAGGAGCTAATGCCTATAGCTTGAATATTTTGATGTGATGGTTTGGTGGACGTGATAAAAAATTTAAAAAATAAGTTAAAAAACTAGCAAGCCATGCCATAGAATGAAAATGCTTACATGAAACCATGTACTCATTCATAGCAGTAGTGAGATTTCTATATATTTTTTTAAGAATAAGCACATTGACAAGTCCACTGGATATTACAAAAGACGTATCATGAAGGGGGTTTTTTTGAGAGCAAGTTCTGTATGCTACTCCTACCCACGCAACAAGCGTACATCAAATAATATTTATGAGATAACACAAGATTTATGATATAATAATGTAACAAACAAATGTATGAGATAAAATAATAAGATAACAGATCAATGCATAATATTATGAGATAACACAAGATTTATGATATAATAATGTAACAAACAAATGTATGAGATAAAATAATAAGATAACAGATCAATGCATGAGATACTGTTAAATTTAAACATAAGTATGAGATAATGTTTATGAGATAATAAATTTAGTGTCACAATAGCCTTTTTAAGTTTCCAAGGATAATATAAGAGTCGACTGGAATCATCATAAATCATTTTCTTTTTCAATAAAAAACCCAAGTGACGTTTGAGTTTGACAAGTGATCAAACAACCAAATTTTTGAATTCTTAGTAGATTGAATTCAATCTTTAATTTTATAATAGCCGTTGTGTCAATTAATACTATCTGATGAAAGATCTTAATTTCTTCTTATTTTCCTCTCAATTGTGTATGACAATGGGTTGGATGACTCTAATAAGTTGGTTCAATCAATTTTCTTAGATATATATATATATATATATATGTGTGTGTGTGTGTGTGTGTGTGTGTGTGTGTGTTTAATCACCTAACCATCTATTCTGTACGTCTAATCCAACATTACGGACGACTAAGAAAAACATAATGAGAAAAAATACTTGGTAGTTTTGTTATCTAATATTAGTTTGCACCTTTTTATCATTGTTTTTCTCTCAACCATCCATATGCTTTAAATGGATGACCTTGGTTAAATGGTTGAGTAATTCTAAGGTCTTATTTGTTGCACAAGAATGAAGATTTTTTCAAAGTGTGGGAGGAAGATTTTTTTTGTGGAAAAAAATCGGACCTAGAGAGGTCTGACTTATTTTTTTTGGGGGGTGTAGTAGTTTTTCTGAATTCATTGGAAAATGCATGGTAAAATCCCCTTTGTTTGATGCTGCAGGGGAAAACCGTACAAACTTGAAAAAAAATCCACCTTGGAAAGTATTTTTCTTGTGCATCAAACAGGGCTTAAATGACCAGAGTCATCGTTCACTCATTATATGTATAAGAAAATAGTTAGATACTAGACTCTTATATACCAGATTGGATGAAAATTGTGCATATGAGTCATTGATCATAACAAGGTCACATGTTTGAGAATAAATTGAAGAAAATAGAAAGCAAGTTAGTTGTGCTTTCAAGTGGCCGAAATGCCACTCATAAGGCGGAATAAATAAACTTCATTAGTCAAGATCTATGACTTTTTTTAAAAGGTATTCATCTTTTTTGAAAATACAACTTTTTTTGAACTTAATCTCCACCATCTAGTCTCATTAAAATTAAGAGCTCTACAGAATCCCCATTTAATTTGGTATATAAGAGAACTTCGACCAATAGAGCATATCCAAAAAATAATCACCCAAATCCAGCTCACGTATTGATCTAGTTGATCGAATGAAGTACTCTGGTTGTTTAGATAGATATATTGAATAAGAAACTAATTTATAATCGATGCCCTTGCATTTTGCTCGGACCATGGTCAGGTAATATGATTTTGGTCTACTGTCAGTGATGCTGGTAGGCATGTAGAGCTTCAACTCTGTTGCCGGATAAACAAAAAACCACATGCTTCTAAGCACTGATTGGCTTCATATCATCTAGGTCAAAGGTGTTGGTTTTCTGTTAGAAAACTGATGAATGTTGTTAGGCACAATAAGAAAACAAGTCAAGTGTATTTTTCATTGTAGCCAATTCTTACTTTGTTGAAGTCATGTCTCCCAACATTTCTCCCTTTTTATTTCTTATTGCACAATGTTTTAACCGAAAGATGTTCAAGCATGACCTCAAGAAGTGAGGCCGGACCCTGCTTGCTTCTCCTGCTGTGGATAGGTTGCCTCCTTTCGAGTGTCAAACTTCCAGGCAAGGGCCCGTAGTTTTTTTGGTATACTTGACTTCATTCACCACATGTGCAAAGCACTCCAACAGGGTCCCGTTACTCAGCAGAACCATCGGCCATCATCCTTCCCCATCGATTCTTCTAACCAGTGCCCTGAAACCCTCGCTCGTGTGAGTGACTTTTTTTATGTGAAAGTGAAACCCTTTTTCGAATGAGGTCATTCTAAAAGAGTTTTTCAATCCTAAAAGGTTCCTGTTCAGATTGAGAGAGAGAGGGAAAAAAGGAGAAAAAAAAACACAAGGCTGCCGCCATTGGTTGATCGTTGGTCGTCGATACAGCGGCAGCTGTGTTGCCTGAAGAATCACTAAACCTTTTTGGTCGGATGGAGATGAACAGAATGAGGAGAGAGAAAACACGCTAGAAAATTAAAAATGAATTGGATGTTAGGCGTCAAATAGCATTTGTTGTTAGTCTTTGCTCGAACCATGACGAGTTTAGAGAGTCGAGTTCAACGAACTCGTTCAACTAAAAGAATGAGCTGAGACATGAGCCCGATTTCGTCTTCAACTATTGATGTTCGATGTTGCTTATTTGGAGGCAATGGAAGTGCATGCAGCTTTTGTGGTATTGACTTGGATTGATTGACACGTGATAAAAAATAAAAAAATTACATTAAAAAACTAGCAAACCATGACATAGGATGAATAACCCCATACAAAAACCATGCACTGTTTCGTAAAATAAAAAGAAAGGAAAATATATACAAGCAATGGAAAAACAACACTACACAATTAATGCCATATTCCACAGAGATGGAATAATGGCTATATCAACCACTCATCAAAAGAGTTGAGTGGGATGGGTCTACGAAGATGACCAATCACCTCCTTTGAAGGTCGACATTGAAGAAGATGAGTATCTTTTCCAGAAAAGGAGGATCCTAGATATCGATAATCACCTCCACTCATTTTTTTCAACTTTTTAATAGCAGATCTCCAATTTTTTGGACCAAGAATCACTCCAACCATGTTTTATGAGCACGATGCTATGAAAGGTAGTAAGTAAAATCAGCAGAGTCCGGAACTTGTATCGAAATCTTCGGGTTAAGCTTGGCATCAGGTCTAATCAGCTTTGCCAATAATTCTATTTTTTTAAGCCAAAATTCCACCGATTCTTACAAAATTTGGCTGTTCTTAATTTCCTGATTTAGTGTCATGTTTCATGATGTATGGCCAGCAGGCCTTTTAAGTTTTGCAGGGTAATATGGAAGGAGTCTCGCTGCAACAGAATAAATCTTTTCTTTTTCAGATAAAAGACCCAACTGAGGCTTGGGTTTTACAAATATTCGTCAACAAAATCACATCATTCCTAGCGGATTGAATCCAATCTTATATTTTATAATAGCTGCCTGCTGTGGACATAAGTTCTTTTCATTTACCAAGAGAAATGAAGTTTTCTAATTTTAAATATGGCCAACATTAACTTTCGTCATATCTGTGCCCCCCAATCTGCTGTTCGTGTAATTAATTAGAAATTATGCTACTAAAAAATGGCATGTCTCTATATCAATGCTTTTGTTTTTTTTTTGGGGGGGAGGGGGCATTCGGCTGTCAAGAAGATTCATAAGCATTCAGCAGCTGTAAAAGTAATCCGAATTCAATCATTACTGCAAGCACATCTGCATTCTTCTATGCTTTGTGGAACTGATTGGGATTTCGGGTTGCAAGGCGCACCAATCCATACCATTGGTTACTTGCCCATATTTCGTAGTGGAAAACGAAAAGAGAATCGAATTGGTCAGGCTGCTCACTGGATCGCTTCATGTTGTGGATCAGAAAAATGTATAAGCAAATAAGTTTTTGAAATAAAAGCAAATAACATTTAAAACAAGACATAGACTGTCAGGAGCAAGAAGTCAGCAACTTAGGCTCAAAAGCCCCTCATTTCCTTACCTTCTAGATCATAAACTACGTTGCTATCAGCGATGGCAATGGTGTACCCTTTACCTTAGGTACTATGTCTCACTACTTAAGACATAAAAGCATGATAACCATAGAAATTGAACTAGAGACCTGCATCTTTATATTATCTTAGTTCAACCAGCTGCGCTATGTATATACATGTATATATATATAACTATAAGACCCTTATATACATTATTAGATGAATATCGTATGGGCCATCGATTTTAAAGAGGCTAGATGTTTGAGATGAAGTTGAAAAAATAAAAACCAAGTTATATTTACAAGAGACAAAAATACCACTCATAGGAGGAGTAAATCAATTTCCTTAATTGAGATCCTTTTTTCTTAAAGGGTATTCCTATTTCTTGAAAATACAGCTTAGTTTCCATTTTTTAAAACTTAGTCACCACCATTCTTTAAAATCAAACGCTGATACTATTCCCTATAATATAAAACACGTTTCGATTTAAGTTGCTTTGATGACAAATGGAGACTTTTTTGCTAATAAAAGGTTAATTCTATAAGCGCCATTCATTTATGCTTATTATAAAAACACTTGTAAACTAGAAAAATATTATCAACTTAATGTCAGTTTTCCATCGACCCATTCGGATTATCGAATGTTCATATACGGAACCCATCAAGCTGTGGCAAAATCAAGCGATTTGTGACGTGTAATTGTCAGTGTGAGATTGCTAGCTAGGGTCGAGAAAATGAAAACTAGTGTCAAACTCATAACCTAAAAGAAGCAAAATGCGAGGGTATCTCATGAGGGTGGATCCGAATATCCTATATGGCATTTTATAGTCGATGCCTTCCCATTTTGCCGGATCATGTTCAGGTAATATGATTTCGGTCCACTGTCAGCGATACTTTATCTCTGAAGAAGCAAATTTAAAGATCACGTGCTTCTAAGTATTGAATGGCTTCATAGCTTCAAAGTAAAAGGCATTCATTATAGCCAATTCATAATTAATTGAAGTAATGTTTCTGAAAATTCCTTGCATTTTATTTCTTAATTCCTTAAGTGACAGAGAAAGATTCGTGCATGATCTCAAAGGAGTGAGGCCAGGCCATGCTTACTTGTCCTGCTGTGGATAGGTCGCCTCCTTGACAATGTCAAACTTCCAGGCAAGGGCCCCTCAACACGCAAGTGGCCGCAGTTTTATTTCATCCACCAAATTAATGTGCAAAGCAGTTTGTGGTTTACCTCTACGTCTATATAAGTGTGCAGATACAACCGTTGTGGTTGGACAGGCAGCAGCTAGCTAGAAGAATTTTACGTAAACATTCGAACAAGGGTCATAACTTCTTCATCACAACCATGCATAACGGGATTGATGGGCAGAAGGTGAAGTTAACAGGTACCATCATCTGTTCGCTCACTCTGTCTCATATCTGTACCTCCAATTGGTATTATCACAGGTCCTTGTCTTCATCAACTTTGCCATCATAATTTCTTTCTTGTTCTCCTCCTTCTTCTAGGCAACGATGTCTTCAGGAGAGATCCTTGTGTATGCATTAAGTATAAACAAGACGCCCTTCACTGCACCACGAAACGTGTAGGTAAGAGCTCGAACTTTTTATATTTCGATGTCAAGAACAAACATGCATTGTTTTGTTTCGTTCAAAGTGCCAATTTTCTTCAACGAAAATCATAAGAGGTGCATGGTTATTTGGATTCACAAACAGAGAGAGAGAGAGAGAGAGAGACAAAGAGAGAGAGACAAAGAGTTGTTTACATGAAAATCATCAGAGGAAGAGGGGAAGATAAGAACTCCTCAGCACCTTACTTCCAGATTACCACTCCTTAATACCATCAAGACAACACTCTTCAAGAGTCGAACTGAAGACTTAGTTAATACAGGTCACCCAGCCCTTGATGGCATGGTTAATACATGAAACTCAGCTCGAACTGTTGTGTTACCCATCGTTTAGAGAGAGAGAGAGAGATTTTTTTACTTATATTTAGTAATATTTCTGGATGCTCCCATCAGCTTTTGTTACCAATTTCCTAAACGCAGCCAATCTGGACAAGAGCAGCAACAGTACTAGTAGGTGAATCTTCAATGCCACAGTAGCCTGGAAAGTGGAGAGGCCCTAGAGAAATGTATGGGCAATACTCGAACAGTCGTTGGAGATCCATATATTTATTGGACTCAGGTATCTCATATAGTTATGCAACTAGGTCTGCATGCAGGAGTGATTTGAGATATTTACATCATTTTGCGAACTGCATGATTTACCCTCATCTTGCTCGAGTGCCAAATCCAACCAGTTTCCACCCAGTTAGGCTCGACTCAGGAAAGCTCAACACATAGCCCTTCTCTCTCTTCTCCCATTCCATCCCTTTCTGCTAGGTTATTCCACTTACATTGTAACAAGTATGATGATGATCTTGGGAGAAATCAATTTGTAGATATTTTCCTTTCTCAACCATCAAATTAACTACAAATGAAACATAATTAATATAAGGTAGAATGTTTTGCTTTCAGTGGTGAAATTTATAGTTTAGGTTGTGATCCTGTATACTGCTGTCCTGCACAGCTGATCCTAGGTTATCCTGGCAGCCAAAAGAACCAGCTATTTCCAGTATTCTTTATCCTATGGAAACACCAACACATGTGAATGAAAAATTATCTCAAGGATCAGTTAAAAAAAAAAAAAGGATTTGTTTGCACTTTTTTAAAGCTTGCCGGTGTGAAAAAAGATAAAATAATTGCTTTGAACATGTTCCCCGTCCACTAGTGAGATCTCAATATATAGAATAGAAGCATGCATGGAATCTGTCACTGCGAGAGCCGATTTTGTTATCAAATGGAATACTGCCCATGCTGTAGAAGCACCGAAGCATAATAGACTCTACCACTGCCTTTTTAATTTCTTTATGATACGAGTCATGTGCTTTGATTAATGACCTTGGACATATGTATGGGAAATGGATCTATTGTTTTATCACCTTCAAGAAGCCATTAGAATGTTCCTAGCTGTTGATGGATAACCTGTCAGCCAAAAGTACTTGTTGGATATGCATACGCAGAATGATCCTAACTGTTTTGAGTTTGTGGATTCATATGTTAAGGATCCAAACATTGTCCTTGTCACAAGTGATCGAGAAATCACCATTTCAGTCCGTAATAGGCAAACGGGGAAGCCATTAATCTGAATTCTTCCGCTGCTTCCTTCGCGCTTCAGTATTTCATCTTGCGAATTGTAATTTTTGCTTTTCCGGCATAATGCAGGTTTATGCTCGACCACGAGGTTCTTAAAAAGGGAAAAGATGAACAAGAAAAGGAACTGGTTTACAGTACTCAGCAGAGGTTTCAATTAATAAAGCACATATTGGCATATTTCATCCATTATAGGTCCATTGCAAAGATAAATTGCATAAATATAGATATATATATATATATAGATTTGTGAACATATTTTAGACATTCTTTTACGTGAAGAACAAAATCAAGGAGATCATTAGGCAACTCTAGAAAGAAAAAACCACCTCTATTCAGAAGTTTCAAGTTAAATCTTTGCCCTTTTGCAGGATTGAAAGGGTTCACATTTGAAAAGCTAACCAAACACCTGAGAATGAAACAGGCAGGACCTAATCTCAACAGCATAGCTGGTCCGAGTCAGGAGTTACTAAAGTCGGATGGGGTCATCCATTTACAAGGTCACGAGTTAGGGCTGGCCGAGTCTGCTGGGATTGTCACCCAATTACTTTATGCATGCTAAAAACTAAACGTTACTGAGTCAACCCTTTGTAAAAACATATTCCATGTAAAAGAATATGTACAAATACTCATATTCCATGTGTTAGTTGACGAAAAAAAATCAAACATGGAGTCGTGAGAGACTTACTTTCTTCATCTACTTATAGAAAAAATGTAGTATAAATATTTATAATATAACCCATTCCAGTTACCGAGTCAACCCTTTGGCCCGGAAACCAGTCACCAATTTATTTGAAGCCCCAAAATTTCATTTTATTTGAAAATTTATTACAAAATCCACAATGCACTTTCTGAAGTCCAAAAATACGCATTGGTCCTTCCTCCAGTCTCCAGGGTGGGCAGGGATTTGGAACGTTTATCCACCTGCATAGCTGTTATGACTCGTCGGGTCATGTCACATCCCCTAAAGTGTGACTTATTTGATATTGGCTCATTTCAGGCACCAAATAATTGACTGTGAGCATCAGAATTTCACAATATGCTTGGAGTACAATGTGGTGCTAAAAAAAAGAACCAAAACCAAACTCTAATATTTCAATCGCATATTTGTCAAATTAAAAGAAATGTGCGTCAGAGAATAATTTGGCAAACTGACAAGTCTCCAGGATTTCCCAAATATTCATATCCTTTGTAGCTCATGTGCAGGTCAAAATTTTAAATTAGTTGAAAAAGATAATGGTTTGGGGTGTGGTACTTGTGAAACTCTACTTTCAAACTTCTTCGAACATGAGGAAAATACTCCTTTCGATTCATAGTCTTGTTCACTGGAAGATCATATAGCGAGTGAAAGCAATTAGCAACCAAATCTGATCACACTTTCAAGCCACAAGGTTACACATTCTCAGCTAATTTCCACTGGAAACCCAATTTTTATTCATGAAAATTTTGAAAATTAAAATGCTGACATGTGATCCACATTCTCGGGTGCTCAAGCACACTTTCTAAAGCCAAAGCAAATTAATAGAACATATGCAGTCCTATGCACAAAGGTGAACATCTGCTTATTGTTCACATGCTTCCCAGCAATTATTGGCTTGAAATAATACTGGGTTATCGCTCTCTCTAACAGAGACGGAACAACGAGAACTGCAGGTACAATTACGATAGAATTGACATACGATGGACCTAAAGTATAAAAAACTTCATTTCTATTTTTCCTTAATTGCATTTCTGCTCCCAAAATTGTTCAAATTTCATATTACCCGTTGCAGGAAAGTGGCCAACAACCAACTCCTTCACCTTCTACCGAAGATGCTGATCAGCCTTCCAAGAAGACTTCTAAGAAACATTTTCCAAGTAATACGGATGCAGGTGCAAGTGCAGGTGGGGGTGGGGCAAGTGCACATCAGTCTTCAAAGCAGCCTGCTAAGAAACAAAGTCACATGGATGGAGGTGCAAGTGCAGGTGGGCCACATGCACATGAGCCTTCTAAGAAATATGAACCAAGTCACTTGTATGCAGGCGCAAGTGCAGGTGGGCCACATGCACATCAACCTTCTAAGTAACAAGCACCAAGTCACAAGGGTGCAGGTACCAGTGCAGGTGAGGCGCAACGGGCTCAGGCATGGCAAATTTGAAAAGCATGGAAGTAGGGCAAGTGTATCTATATTGTGTGTGTGTTCCTATAATATTGTGTGTGTGTGTGTGCGCCTAGCAAGGGTGTCTTCGGGTGTGTGCCTATATAAATAAATAAATAAATAAATAAATAAATAAATAAATAAATAAATAATATATATATATATATATATATATATATATATATATATATATATATATATATATATATAAGTAATGTCTAACCGTCTGAGACTGGTGTAAGATGTTTACTTATTTGAAATAAATAAAACGTGTGAAATTGTTTAAAATTTCTGAGCACGTTCTAATAAAATTTTCATTTCATAATATGTTTTACTAATGCAAAATCAATAACTTTAAAGGAAACATGTGAAGTGAGGCTGATAGGCAGCCAGTGTCCATTACGAGTATTTGGGGCACAAAATTTTTATGCTTTAAAAAGAAATTACCGATGAACAAGTTGAAGCTTCGTGGTGGCATGCAGCACCCTGAAACACCGAAAGCAGACCCCATGTCTTAGAGAGACAAGGTTGCATGGAAGCTTTGATTTCCTGTCGAATGGTGGAACACCCAACTACAAACTTATATTCCACACCTTCGTTCCGTTAACTCTCTCTCTCTATCTCTTTGAAACTCGCGTAGATTTCTTTCTCATCAACCCTTGCCTAACTAACTGTAAGCCAGCTGCCCAAGGAGCAGGACAAGACACTATCATTGAACACATTGCGGAATGGGGTGGAACGCTGCGAAACAGAACACGATGTTCCGTTTTTCACCTAGTCAACTCAAACATTGGATGCTGGACACTCAAAACGGACTGGAGATGAAAATGCTGGGTATAAAATCCCAGTCTGGGTATAAAATCCCAGTCTATTCCGCGGCATTCTGTGCTTTACCATGGAACACTTGCCAGCGGCACACTCGATTTTCCTGTCAGGATTCTCGATCTCAAGCCCTTAGGCATTGTTTGAATGGATGAAAAAAAGGAAAATAAATAGATGGAAAGAAAGGAAAGAAAATGAAAAAGAAAAAATGGTTAGGGAAAGTTGAAGTTCCTTTTCCTTCCAATCTTCATTTTGAGAGAGCTTAGAATTATACTATTTTTTTTTTCTTTTCACTTCTTTCCAAACACACTTATTAGCTCTCCTTTCTTTTTTCTTGTTATTAATTAGTCATCGAAACACATAAAACACCTTTTTACCATTCCTTTGTTTCACTCTAGCTCTATGCTACCTTCCTCGCTCACTGTGTCTCCATGCTTCTTCTTCTACCACCCTTGTTCTCATCTCTTTCCATTGTAGTAACACCATTTGGAGGCTGCCTTCCAACCCCCCTTCGAAGGTTTCTGTGTCATCCAAAGGTATGTTTCTCCATCTTTACAACCTGCTACCCTTTCTTCTCTCTCTTACAGCTTCTCTGTCTGCAAACTGCCACCATGGCTTCTTCCAGGCAAGAGCCACATCAAGCCTATAGCTTTCTCATCCACTTCACAACATGCGGAACTCGTTATGCCATCACCCTCAAAAACCACCAACGCATATGATATTCTTAAGTTCCTCCGAACTTCACATCAAAGGACCTTATCAGCATCGTTCGCTGGTACGACAATGGTGACACCGCCATCAGTGTCTTCAACTGGCCCCTGGTGCAGAAACCGAGTTTCGTGCGTGAGTGGCTGAGTCGTCACTTGTTGAGGTGATCCTGCACCAACTTGGAAGTGAGGCAACCTTTGAGAACAAATTTTCTCTTTCTGTCTGTCACTCATTTGCGGTATTCCTCTCTGGATCTGCAGCTGGATTGGGTGAAAACTACACATGAACATGGTGTTTTGTTCCTAAAACGATCTAAAAATGGACAAAGAACATCACAGATCATACACCAAAACGTATCACTAGCTTTGCTTCAGACTTGGTGGCCACTGTTTTGGACAAATGGGTCCACCTTGTTGGACCTGTTTGTCTTATAAAAAGGGCAAGGTACTCTATTGTAGAAGTCTCCAAGTTCTTTGGGGTGATTTCTTAATTCATTTAAGACAGTATAAAATCCCATGACTTTCGGTTCTCATCTCCATTTTTTCCTTTTTCTCTCTCCTATTCTTGATTTTGTCTATCATTTCTTCAAGGGTTCTACTATTCACCGGCACCGTGAGTTGTAGGTCCAATTTCCGACCAACTTAACACTTAGGTGATGCATTGGAGAGAGGGAAAATGCCAATGTCTGTTGATCATGGTATTCTCTCGCTGTGATCCCTAGTGTGCTGCCTTGCCCCCACACATCCAAACATAATATACCAACAAAGGCAAAGGAAAGAGAGAGAAAGAGAAAGAAGAAGCACCTACAACATTAAGATGATCAACAAGAATCTAAAAACCAAATTCCAAGTATGTTGATGCAGTATCATCTTGTTGAAGATTGAGCTAGCTTCTTTTGAAGAAACAAAATGTGTTGACAAATGGCAAGCTGCAATAAAAAACAAGATGAACTTAGTGATGCAAAACCATACCCAGGAGCTTGTACTGAAGCTGCTAGAGTAAAACCCATTACCTGCAAGTAGGTTTACAAATAACAAGAAAGGAAAATGACTCGTCATGAGAGGATTTTCATATTAGTATGGTATTGACTTTTGAAAGGTTGCAAAGATCACATATGTACATGTGTTGATAGTTGTCGTTGCAACCAAGTATTAAAGCTAAGGCAGGTGGATGAGAAGAATGCCTTTTTATATTGAGAGTTTGACCATGAAATTTATATGGAACAAGTTAAAAGATTGAGATCTATAGAGAAGCCAGACTATGTCTGCAAATTGAAGAAGACAAGCACTTATAGCATGGTATAGAAACATATCTGAATTCTTAGTGTTTAACGAATTCCAACTTGCTTTAGCATATTTCAGTCTCTTCGTCAAGACAAAAGGTACGAAGATTAATATTGTGTTAATTTACGTTGATGATTTAATTAAGATGATAAGGAAGACATTAGTCTCATTTATGAACATCTCATAGTGAGATTTGAAATGAAAGAGGTGGAGGAGAGTTAAAACATTTCCTTGTATTAGAAATTGATTATCGATCTAAAGTACTATTTTTAAGTCAAAATGGAATATGTTGGTAACTTACTTTGTAAGTATGATATGCTTGATTGCAAACCCATCTCAAAACCAATTGAGATAAGTACTATGTCAGAATTGATGAAGATAAGCTACAAGACGTCACTATGTACCAGAAACTGGTTCGAAACTTAATATACTTAACCTTGTCAAGACCATACATTGCATATATAGTTAGTGTTGTGAGTAGATTCATGCAGACTTCAAGGGAGCTGCATTTAGAAGCAGTGAGAACAATATTAAATTATGTTAAGGGAACTACTAACTATGGTATACTCTACAAAAGCGGATCAGCTAGTCAAGCCATCGGTCATTGTGGATCAGTTGATATTTGAGATTTGTTGTCTTGTATACCCAACAGACGTTCAGTCTTGGAAGTGAGACAGTTTCATAGTATAGTGAAAGACAACCAACAGTTTCACTGTCTACAACATAAACTGAGTATATAACGTAACAGCATCTCAAGCAGTACAAAAATGTGCCTAACTGATGCAATTGTTGGAAGACATTGAACAAGATGTAGATTGTGCAATGGTATTCTACTGAGATACTGAAGGTAATACTAGATTGAGAAAATCATGTCTTCTTTGCTTGGATGAAGTGCAACATCACTTTATCAGAGAAAATATGCTCAGAAGAGAGATATAGTTGTTATAAATTGCTTTAGACAATCGGGTTGCTCATATATTCACGAAGGGGCAGCCAGTGCAGACATTCACCAAGTTCAGAAGAGTGGTAGGTGTTATAAAAGACAGTAATGAGGGGGAAATTATAGTGGTTCATCACCGACTCCTTAGAAGAGTCGAGAGAACCCATGTTCTCTCTTGCTTTGTCGTTGGACCCATTTTGGATGCCACTTATGATATCCGAGTTTCAAATTTTCTACGAACAAGTGCTGCTCAAATTTCATATTAAATCTTTTGATACTATCTGAATTTTCAAAGTTCATTGTGTCTTTACATGCTCAAGGATTTCACAATATGCTTGGAGTACAATGTGGTGCTAAAAAAAAGAACCAAAACCAATCTCTAATATTTCAATCGCATATTTGTCAAATTAAAAGAAATGTGCGTCAGAGAATAATTTGGCAAACTGATAAGTCTCCAGGATTTCCCAAATATTCATATCCTTTGTAGCTCATGTGCAGGTCAAAATTTTAAATTATTTGAAAAAGATAATGGTTTGGGGTGTGGTACTTGTGAAACTCTACTTTCAAACTTCTTCGAACATGAGGAAAATACTCCTTTCGATTCATAGTCTTGTTCACTAGAAGATCATATAGCGAGTGAAAGCAATTGGCAACCAAATCTGATCACACTTTCAAGCCACAAGGTTACACATTCTCAACTAATTTCCACTGGAAACCCAATTTTTATTCATGAAAATTATGAAAATTAAAATGCTGACATGTGATCCACATTCTCGGGTGCTCAAGCACACTTTCTAAAGCGAAAGCAAATTAATAGAACATATGCAGTCCTATGCACAAAGGGGAATATGACTACCCACAAGATTTTGATCTCCTTATTGCTCACATGCTTCCCAGCAATTATTGGCTTGAAATAATACTGGGTTATCGCTCTCTCTAACAGAGACGGAACAACGAGAACTGCAGGTACAATTACGATAGAATTGACATACGATGGACCTAAAGTATGTAAAACTTCATTTGTATTTTTCCTTAATTGCATTTCTGCTCCCAAAATTGTTCAAATTTCATATTACCCGTCGCAGGAAAGTGGCCAACAACCAACTCCTTCACCTTCTACCGAAGATGCTGATCTGCCTTCCAAGAAGACTTCTAAGAAACATTTTCCAAGTAATACAGATGCAGGTGCAAGTGCAGGTGGGGGTGGGGCAAGTGCACATCAGTCTTCAAACCAGCCTCCTACGAAACAAAGTCACATGGATGGAGGTGCAAGTGCAGGTGGGGCACATGCACATGAGCCTTCTAAGAAATATGAACCAAGTCACTTGTATGCAGGCGCAAGTGCAGGTGGGCCACATGCACATCAACCTTCTAAGTAACAAGCACCAAGTCACCAGGGTGCAGGTACCAGTGCAGGTGTGGCGCAACAGGCTCAGGCATAGCAAATTTGAAAAGCATGGAAGTAGGGCAAGTGTATCTATATTGTGTGTGTGTTCCTATAATATTGTGTGTGTGTGTGTGCGCCTAGCAAGGGTGTCTTCGGGTGTGTGCCTATATAAATAAATAAATAAATAAATAAATATATATATATATATATATATATATATATATAAGTAATGTCTAACCGTTTGAGACTGGTGTAAGATGTTTACTTATTTGAAATAAATAAACGTGTGAAATTGTTTAAAATTTGTGAGCACGTTCTAATAAAATTTTCATTTCATAATATGTTTTACTAATGCAAAATCAATAACTTTAAAGGAAACATGTGAAGTGAGGCTGATAGGCAGCCAGTGTCCATTACGAGTATTTGGGGCACAAAATTTTTATGCTGTAAAAAGAAATTACCGATGAACAAGTTGAAGCTTCGTGGTGGCATGCAGCACCCTGAAACACCGAAAGCAGACCCCATGTCTTAGAGAGACAAGGTTGCATGGAAGCTTTGATTTCCTGTTGAATGGTGGAACACCCAACTACAAACTTATATTCCACACCTTCGTTCCGTTAACTCTCTCTCTCTATCTCTTTGAAACTCGCGTAGATTTCTTTCTCATCAACCCTTGCCTAACTAACTGTACGCCAGCTGCCCAAGGAGCAGGACAAGACACTATCATTGAATACATTGCGGAATGGGGTGGAACGCTGCGAAACAGAACACGATGTTCCGTTTTTCACCTAGTCAACACAAACATTGGATGCTGGACACTCAAAACGGACTGGAGATGAAAATGCTGGGTATAAAATCCCAGTCTGGGTATAAAATCCCAGTCTATTCCGCGGCATTCTGTGCTTTACCATGGAACACTTGCCAGCGGCACACTCGATTTTCCTGTCAGGATTCTCGATCTCAAGCCCTTAGGCATTGTTTGAATGGATGAAAAAAAGGAAAATAAATAGATGGAAAGAAAGGAAAGAAAATGAAAAAGAAAAAATGGTTAGGGAAAGTTGAAGTTCCTTTTCCTTCCAATCTTCATTTTGAGAGAGCTTAGAATTATACTATTTTTTTTTTTCTTTTCGCTTCTTTCCAAACACACTTGTTAGCTCTCATTTCTTTTTTCTTGTTATTAATTAGTCATCCAAACACATAAAACACCTTTTTACCATTCCTTTGTTTCACTCTAGCTCTATGCTACCTTCCTCGCTCACTGTGTCTCCACTCTTCTTCTTCTACCACCCTTCTTCACATCTCTTTCCATTGCAGTAACACCATTTGGAGGCTGCCTTCCAACCCCCCTTCGAAGGTTTCTGTGTCATCCAAAGGTATGTTTCTCCATCTTTACAACCTGCTACCCTTTCGTCTCTCTCTTACAGCTTCTCTGTCTGCAAACTGCCACCATGGCTTCTTCCAGGCAAGAGCCACATCAAGCCTATAGCTTTCTCATCCACTTCACAACATGCGGAACTCGTTATGCCATCACCCTCAAAAACCACCAACTCATATGATATTCTTAAGTTCCTCCGAACTTCACATCAAAGGACCTTATCAGCATCGTTCGCTGGCACGACAATGGTGACACCGCCATCAGTGTCTTCAACTGGCCCCTGGTGCAGAAACCGAGTTTCGTGCATGAGTGGCTGAGTCGTCACTTGTTGAGGTGATCCTGCACCAACTTGGAAGTGAGGCAACCTTTGAGAACAAATTTTCTCTTTCTGTCTCTGTCACTCATTTGCGGTATTCCTCTCTGGATCTGCAGCTGGATTGGGTAAAAACTACACATGAACATGGTGTTTTGTTCCTAAAACGATCTAAAAATGGACAAAGAACATCACAGATCATACACCAAAACGTATCACTAGCTTTGCTTCAGACTTGGTGGCCACTGTTTTGGACAAATGGGTCCACCTTGTTGGACCTGTTTGTCTTATAAAAAGGGCAAGGTACTCTATTTTAGCAGATCATACACCAAAACGTATCACTAGCTTTGCTTCAGACTTGGTGGCCACTGTTTTGGACAAATGGGTCCACCTTGTTGGACCTGTTTGTCTTATAAAAAGGGAAGGTACTCTATTGTAGAAGTCTCCAAGTTCTTTGGGGTGATTTCTTAATTCATTTAAGACAGTATAAAATCCCATGACTTTCGGTTCTCATCTCCATTTTTTCCTTTTTCTCTCTCCTATTCTTGATTTTGTCTATCATTTCTTCAAGGGTTCTACTATTCACCGGCACCGTGAGTTGTAGGTCCAATTTCCGACCAACTTAACACTTAGGTGATGCATTGGAGAGAGGGAAAATGCCAATGTCTGTTGATCATGGTATTCTCTCGCTGTGATCCCTAGTGTGCTGCCTTGCCCCCACACATCCAAACATAATATACCAACAAAGGCAAAGGAAAGAGAGAGAAAGAGAAAGAAGAAGCACCTACAACATTAAGATGATCAACAAGAATCTAAAAACCAAATTCCAAGTATGTTGATGCAGTATCATCTTGTTGAAGATTGAGCTAGCTTCTTTTGAAGAAACAAAATGTGTTGACAAATGGCAAGCTGCAATAAAAAACAAGATGAACTTAGTGATGCAAAACCATACCCAGGAGCTTGTACTGAAGCTGCTAGAGTAAAACCCATTACCTGCAAGTAGGTTTACAAATAACAAGAAAGGAAAATGACTCATCATGAGAGGATTTTCATATTAGTATAGTATTGACTTTTGAAAGGTTGCAAAGATCACATATGTACATGTGTTGATAGTTGTCGTTGCAACCAAGTATTAAAGCTAAGGCAGGTGGATGAGAAGAATGCCTTTTTATATAGAGAGTTTGACCATGAAATTTATATGGAACAAGTTAAAAGATTTAGATCTATAGAGAAGCCAGACTATGTCTGCAAATTGAAGAAGACAAGCACTTATAGCATGGTATAGAAACATATCTGAATTCTTAGTGTTTAACGAATTCCAACTTGCTTTAGCATATTTCAGTCTCTTCGTCAAGACAAAAGGTACGAAGATTAATATTGTGTTAATTTACGTTGATGATTTAATTAAGATGATAAGGAAGACATTAGTCTCATTTATGAACATCTCATAGTGAGATTTGAAATGAAAGAGGTGGAGGAGAGTTAAAACATTTCCTTGTATTAGAAATTGATTATCGATCTAAAGTACTATTTTTAAGTCAAAATGAAATATGTTGGTAACTTACTTTGTAAGTATGATATGCTTGATTGCAAACCCATCTCAAAACCAATTGAGATAAGTACTATGTCAGAATTGATGAAGATAAGCTACAAGACGTCACTATGTACCAGCAACTGGTTCGAAACTTAATATACTTAACCTTGTCAAGACCATACATTGCATATATAGTTAGTGTTGTGAGTAGATTCATGCAGACTTCAAGGGAGCTGCATTTAGAAGCAGTGAGAACAATATTAAATTATGTTAAGGGAACTACTAACTATGGTATACTCTACAAAAGCAGATCAGCTAGTCAAGCCATCGGTCATTGTGGATCAGTTGATGTTTGAGATTTGTTGTCTTGTATACCCAACAGACGTTCAGTCTTGGAAGTGAGACAGTTTCATAGTATAGTGAAAGACAACCAACAGTTTCACTGTCTACAACATAAACTGAGTATATAACGTAACAGCATCTCAAGCAGTACAAAAATGTGCCTAACTGATGCAATTGTTGGAAGACATTGAACAAGATGTAGATTGTGCAATGGTATTCTACTGAGATACTGAAGGTAATACTAGATTGAGAAAATCATGTCTTCTTTGCTTGGATGAAGTGCAACATCACTTTATCAGAGAAAATATGCTCAGAAGAGAGATATAGTTGTTATAAATTGCTTTAGACAATCGGGTTGCTCATATATTCACGAAGGGGCAGCCAGTGCAGACATTCACCAAGTTCAGAAGAGTGGTAGGTGTTATAAAAGACAGTAATGAGGGGGAAATTATAGTGGTTCATCACCGACTCCTTAGAAGAGTCGAGAGAACCCATGGTCTCTCTTGCTTTGTCGTTGGACCCATTTTGGATGCCACTTATGATATCTGAGTTTCAAATTTTCTACGAACAAGTGCTGCTCAAATTTCATATTAAATCTTTTGATACTATCTGAATTTTCAAAGTTCATTGTGTCTTTACATGCTCAAGGATTTGTTCAATGTTCTGCATTTTTATCTGGTGGCATAGAATGCGTAATGTTATATCTAGTTATTTGTTGTGTCGATTAAATAATGGTTGGACAGAGTATACAGGATAAATTTATAGCTGGAAAGATTGTACTTTCCAGCCGAGATGTAACATGTACCCTTGAACCATTATAAGCTTGATAAATTCTGCCATCAATTACAAAATGTGCAATAACCTTTGACTTTTAGATATATTATTTGTTTATTCTTAAAAAATATTCATGCAATAGAAAACAAGGTTTCCAGCCTCTGAACAAGCCTGCGATTATGGATTTTTCCAAAAGCCTTTACTTTTGCGGGAATGTGCAATAATCCAAACTCATTCCGGCTATCGCTTCTAAAATATACTACTTAGCTTCATATTCGTGACATTCCCAGTAAAATGATCAACTCCATGATTAAACTCATCTCTGGAATCTTAGTTGTTGATATTGTTCGTCCCACTTGGGAGCAAACAAAAGAGAACAAGTCACTTGGTGTTTAATTAGTTTTCCAATATAAAACACTGCCAAGGAAGAGATTATTATTCTAGTTGGCATACCATGATCTCTATCGTGTGGATTTGGGCCTCGAAACATATTACAATATTAAAATATTAGATCACCTGAACTCTACGTGTGGGTAAAATAAACTAAGCGCTAGTGCTGGCATGTAACTAGTATGATTTTGAGATATGATATGGATTGGTTGACATGTGATGAGAAAACAAAAAACTACATTAAAAAACTAGCAAACCATGGCATAGAAAGCAAATGCCTACACAATCATGATAAAGCTTTTGTTTTTCAGGTAAAAGGCCCAACCGAGGCTTGGGTTTGATGAATATTTCGTCAACTAAATTACATCATTCTTGGTGGATTGAATCCAATCTTATATTTTATAATAGCTGTTTTGGACATGACTTCTTTTCATTTACCAATCAAAATGAAGTTTTCCAGTTTTAAATGTTTCAACATTAATTTTGTCATATTTGTGCCCCCCAATCCGCTCTTCGTGTAATTAATTAGGAATTATGCTACTAAAATGGTAGGCCTCTATCAGGGGGTGGAGGGAAGGGGAACCGGCAGGGCCCTTGGCTCCCTTCAGATTTTAAAAAATAAAACTTTAAAAATTTATATGTAATCTAAAAAATTTTAGTTTAGTATATTTAAAAATTTTGAAAATTTTTATTTCGGCTCTTGTTAAAATTTTGAAACTATAATTTGGGTCCTGCGATAGAAACTTCCTGGCTCTACCCTTGATCTCTATGACTTTTTTTTTTTACGGAGGCGTTCGGCTGTCATAAAGATTGAGAAGAATTTAGCAGTTGTAAAAGCAATTCAAATTCAACCAGTACTGCTAACACATCAGCATTCTTCTATGCTTGTGAAACAGGTGGGGATTTTGAGTGGGGATTTTCGGGTTGCAAGGTGCACCAATCCTACCCATTTGTCGTTATGTGGCTCTGCAACACACTTAATTAAGTGTATATATTTCGAGGTGGAAAACGATAAAAAAAGAATAGAATCGGTCAGGCTGCTCATTCAATCGCTTCATTTTGTGAGCCAGAAAAAGGTTTAATTGAATAAGCAAATGAAATAAAAGCAAATAACCTTTAAAATAATATTATTTAAACAAAAAACCAACATGAACTAAGAGGCGGCGAATTTGTTGGTCACAAAAATTGATTTGGCAGATTTGAGAAGGGCAATTCAAACAATCGATATATATAGATATATATGGAGTAATATGCATATTTTCACGTGAGCAAAATCTTAACAACCTACCTCATGAAAAGAAGTTCAAAGTTTCTCACCATTCTTTCAAACTCTAAGGTCTGAATCTGTGTCCGTACCAGCGATAGCAAGGGTGCAGCCTTAAACTTTAGGTACTGCACCTCACTACTTAAGGCATGAGGGCATGATGCTCATGAGAATCGAACTAGAGACTTGCCTCTTTATAAGTCTTTAACCTAACCAAGTACGCTATAGCTATTGAGAAACAGTTGCGTACATATTGAGTAGGATGATTGAAATGATAATTTTATATATCACTAATAAAAATTATATAAATATATATATATATATATATATATATATATATATATATATATTGAGGTATGGCCATGCTTATTTCTCTTGATAGGTGGCCTCCATGACAGTGTCAAAGCAAAGGCCCCTTGACATGAAAGTGCCCGCAGTTTTTGTGGTATTTACTTAAACGTGCGAAGCAGTTTACAGCAAGCTTTACATGTATATATCTATACGTGCACAAAACACAACACAAACCACTGTGGTTGAAGAGACAGCAGCTCGCTAGAAGGGATTTTAGGCTCGCAAATATTGAACAGGGATCATAATGAAGCACAGGCGGTGGAGTTAACAGGTATCATCTGTCTAAGCACTCTATTCCGTGTCATTGGCCTCTAGCTAGCTACTACTATACCTTCATCACCTTTGCCATCACTATTTCCCCTTGTGAATATGCTATATCTCTCACTAGTGGTAAGTTCTAATACTTTTGCGGATTTTTTTTGCAGTTTTTGCCAATTTCAATCCCAATGATGACATCTGCGGGCAAGATCCTTCTGTAGTTATTCACTATCCCAGAAGTGGTGCCCCACGCAGCACCA
Source organism: Nymphaea colorata (assembly GCF_008831285.2). Classification (NCBI taxonomy): domain Eukaryota; kingdom Viridiplantae; phylum Streptophyta; class Magnoliopsida; order Nymphaeales; family Nymphaeaceae; genus Nymphaea; species Nymphaea colorata. The sequence continues at coordinate 6,857,023 of NW_022204507.1, read as the reverse complement.
GGACATATGTAGGTAAGCAAGCAAATCTGGTTATATGCACAGACCTGTGCACAAATGCATTGAGCATAGGCTCCTGCGCATGACCAATTACTCCTAAATGTGGGCAAGGTTCCCAGTACAAGTGGGCCAAGATATACTTGACTTTTTTTAAAAGACTGCACCTAACCAGTTTTGGTAAGTGATCACCATTTTGTTTGGGTTTCAAGAACAAAACGTGCATTGTTTCCATGAAAATGTCAATTTTCTTATGGATATATATATATATATATATATAGACAGAGAGAGAGAGAGAGAGAGAGGGAGGGAGAATGGTGACTGAATGTTCAGAGTCACCCTCATTTAAGCAGCGCCGTTCGATCTATTATGATAGACGGTTAAGAGAAAAACAATGAAAAAATGGTGATTGACTTTTTGTCATTTAATATTAGTTTCCATCTTTTTTTTTCCATGTTTTTCTCTCAACCACATATCTGTATTAGATGGACGGCCTTGGTTACATGGCGGGGTGACTCTTAATAGCTAGAGTCACCATTTACTCTAGATGAATGGTCATGTTTCTCTCTCTCTCTCTCTCTATATATATATATATATATATATATATGTAAGTATATATATATATATATACATATATATATATATGTATATATATATAAATATATATATATAAATATATATATATATATATATATATATATATAGAAGTTGGCAGAAACAAGACCACTTGGGTAAGAGGGAAAAAACAAACCCATCAAAATTAATTATTAAAATATTTGCTTTTACAATCTCACCTTATAAATATGACCTTAAACAATAATTTTGTGAGCAACTAATATTAAGTTATTTTTTTCTTCCTTAAGTAATGTTTTCTTAATCATAAAAAATGAAAGACTCTTATAACATCAAAATTTTGGTAATGAAAAGATTAATTTTAAAAATGGAAGTCTGAACTAAAGCATGATTTACATTAAACTAGTGTTTATAAACACACTAGATGGTTCATTTTTTGTTTAAAACACTGTTTAACAGAAATTTAAGAGGCTTGGCTTTTATCATTACCCAAATGGCCTAGTACATATATATAGATATATAGACATGTGTGTGTGTGTGTGTGAAACCACAACGATCCGCCCCTTGTAGTGGCATGGACACCTTCTTAGAAGGTAGTTTTAAAGTACAAATCAATTTCTATGAATGCCAAAAGAAAAATCCTTGAATTTCTGGACATAATTAAACAAGATTAGAAACATTAATTAATCTACCTCAATTATGGATGATAATTTTTCATAGTTAAATAGTCTAACCATCTTGAGTCCGTGACACAGCCTCTGCCCTCGCTGACCAGCTTCATTAGGTAAATAGATTGGGCAACACCCAGGTTTATTGGGCCCAAGGATCGAGTTCTTGACATAGTCAAGACCAGTAACTAACGAAGCCCCTCCCTATGGCGGGTCAAGCCCAAGGTTCGATCATAGTTTAAACTGGTGCGTGAGAGAAAAATAACATCCAGTTATTAACTGGATTCGGGTGTCTTAGATAGTTATAAACCTAAGTCTAGATTTGATCTGAGTGAAATTCTGAGCCATTTTACAGTAAATATAGGATTTAAAATTACTTGAACCCAATTTTGAGCTGATCGATCTCCAAGTACGCACTGCAAAATCAACTCCAACGTAGAACCAATTCGGACCCAATTAGGCTGGACTCAAGAAAACTCGATAGAATCCCTCCGCTCTCTCCTGTTCCACCCCCAGCCTGCCTGGTGATTTCACTTGCATCCTCTACCTTTAAGCTATAAACAATTTACGAGTCTCCTTAATTCGCCATGCAAGAAAGGGGTACTTGATTCTTCTGTATGCAAAACAGCTGAAACAAGACATGAAAAATATGCAACTCTTAATATCAGGCTGTTTGGCAATGAAAACAATTTGTAAACTATTCTATTAATATGTTTTAAAGATTGGGACAGATTTATGAAACACATTTGCTGGAATGTTTCATAAATCTGTCTAGAAATTTTTTTGGGCATATTTATAAAATAGTTACAAGCTGTTTCTTTTGTCAATTGGGCATTTAAGTTAACAATCCTACATATAGATGGCCCGTTTCGGCCTTGGAAAAATTAGAAACATCTAGAAACTCAACTAGCATAAGCCAAATAATCATGTCATGACATGGAAAGGACGGCTGTAAGGAAATATATTAACTGTTGTTGTAATATGAAAGAATTTCAGGATATTTATAGAACATTTGGGAGATCCGATCATATTTCTCTTTGAATAAAACACCTGTCATCGGAGAAAAGGAGAGAAAGGCCTTAGCCACATAAAGAGGAAGAAGAAATATTAGCTTAGATGTCTAGACCTTGTGATGATTTGTTTTGTAAAATAATCAGCCTAATTTCATTTCTCATCTATCAGATTAATTACAAATAGAGCATATATACATAGGAAGTCGAACGTTTTGCACTTAGTGCAGAAGTTTATAGTTTAGGTAGTTCAGCGGAAAAAAGAAAAAAGAAATGAAATTTGAAAATTCCAATGCCAATCCATGTTTTGATTAAAATTATACTTTCTTCATAATCTTCCCAATCGTTACAATTTACAAAAAAGGTTGTAAATTTGTTTTTATTTCCTAAAGCTAGATAGAAATTACCAAATTTAAAAGATGTCTCTGGATCCAGTGGGCCACAAGTCTAAATGCGGTTCCAACTTCTGCACCAGTAACATAATTTCAATATTCGCTCTGCCTCGTTTTATTTTTATGAAATCGCTTCTGGAAATTAAGCCATGTACGTATCCCTTAGAACATCCTTAGGCTCTGTTTGATATCTAGGAAATTTTTTGTCCCAAGAAAAAAAATTTGTCGTATGTGGTGGGTTGCTCTTGCTCATTGTTTCCTAACGTTCTCTCAAATGAAGCAGGACTTTTGCATCTCGGAAAAAATATTTACAGGTTCCCTTACTGTTAGGTCTTAGGCAAAACTTTTTGCCATTCAAAGATGAGTAGAAAAGTTTTACCTAAACCCATCTTGAGCACATAGTCCAAGATAAAACTTTAAACAAAGATTTTACCTACCCACTGCACCATGTTAGGGCCTAGTTTTTAGGCTGACCCGGCAGCCAAACGAATAGTTAAATCCCTATTTTGGTATTTCATGTGGAGTTTGATTAACCATCTGATATGTGTATATATGCCCAATTTTCCTAACATTTTCGAGCTTGCGGATTCAGTTTCTAACAGCCCAAGCTCTGCAGAGAGGTTGGAGGACATTAGCTCTCTTCAAAAAGATTTCAGAATTAAATGTAAGAATCCAAAACAGGAGGACGCAGACGCCGATCCTTGATCTTCCTCATGGCACGTAAGCATGTCATTAATCTGAATGCTCCCAGTGCACCTCTCCTGCTTTAACACTTCATTTTGCAAATTGTAATAATTTCTGCCTTTCCTGCATCATGTAGGGTTTCTTTGGACAGGGCTCTTAGAGATGGAGAAGATGAACTAACAATCTAACTGGATTACCCAAAACTGAGGTTTTAAACACAGCACATATCAATGAGCATAGTTCACTTATACTGCAAAGATGAATGGTAGAAATATCACTGTAGATTTCTCAATATATAGCCACGAGGATCTTAGTGTGAACAACCAAATCAAGGAGACGACTAGCCACGCTTAATGAGTTGAAGTTGCTTATATTGAATTTTCTAGGCAACTGAAGAGAGAAAAAATCAACTCAAATAACTGTATTTAGCTCCTTAACTAGTCGCCCCACTAGCCACTGCCGTCTTTAGGACAGTTAGCTCAGCCACAATCTTTTGATCTGGGCCTTCCCAAATGAGCGCACTTCGTGTCGCTGCCCAATGGAATTCATCTGCCACGTCTTGGATAGCCTTCTCAGAGGCATCCATTCTTGCTCCCAAGCCATCACTTATCCGAAGGCTCGATTGATCTCCGCTTGGTTGATGAGGAACCAAACAATTCAGGTTGAGCATGAGTATTTCACAAGAGGCCACTTGGATTACTACATGGGGCTAAAAAACGGCTGCCCACTAGATTTTCTGCTGTTACTCAATGCTTCCACAGAACTTATTGACTTGAAATAATACTTGGTTATTTGCTTCTTTTATTTTTTTTAACAGGGGGAGGAGCGGTAAGGCATGCAGGTGACGTTAGGATAAGAATGCAACGTAGTTGGGGTGATGTGTTTAAAACTTCATGCTTGTTTTGCTTAATTGCACTTCTGCTTCCAAAAGCTTTGGAATTTCATATTTCGTATTATCCATTGCAGGGAGGTGTACAACAACAGATATGGATTTGCCATTTATGGCATCAAACATCTTAAGTTGGCACCTGAACTTTTCAAAGATTTTCAAAATGACCAGAAATAATCATAAAGATTTTCATATCAGCGCTTACAGAGCTTTCAGATATTTTGGAAATAAACATACTCCTTTATAAAAAAAATTCAAGGCTAATGCTCGACAGCATTTTTTAAATTCCTCGAAATGGTTATTAAAATATTTCAACTGTTGCAAATTTTTTCCTTGTGCCTAACAAACAAAGTCCAAATATTATAGGCATTAAAGTCTTCTTCCACCAAACTCTACTTGAATTCTGAATAGGAAATAATAATTTTCTTCCACTGACTCTAAAATTATTATTCTGAAATTAAAATCCAAGAACATTGAAAATCCTGGGGCCATCAAGCACCGCCTAAAGAATTTGAAAATCATCAAGTAGAAAAGGAACTAAAAACTAAGCATTAGAACCTAGTTGCCTGGGCTTAGACTGGAGGTATGTCTTTCTGCATTGAGGAAATAGAGCCTTGATGTGGATTAAAAACATGCATGCAGAAACCTTGAGAAAGCCAGAGGTGGAAGAAAAGTCTGTGATCGACCACTCACAACCCAGCACCTTTTCAACCTTATCTGGACATTCTTGTGGTTATGGATTTTTTTGAAAAGGCTTTAGTTTTGCAGGAACTGATTCTGTTTACCATATCAAAACATATTACCGTATCTGGACATTCTTGTGGTTATGGATTTTTTTCAAAAGCCAATGGTCATCTATATTGATATACTCAGTCAAAGGAATAGCTCTCTATGATTGATTTCAAAGTCTTTGGATTCTTTATAAACACTGCCAATATAGAGATTAATCTAACCATCCACAAGTCCATTGGGAATATATATATGGTCCCCTAAACATATTACAGTATAAAACGTTACGTCAACTGAACTCCACTTGTGGTGAAATAAGGAGCTAATGCCTGTAGCTAGAATATTCTGATGTGATGGTTGGTGGACGTGATAAAAATTTTAAAAATAAGTTAAAAAACTAGCAAACCATGCAATGGAATGAAAATGCCTACATGAACCATGTACTCATTCATAGCAGTAGCAAGATTTCTATATATTTTTTAGAGTTTGCACATTGACAAGTCCATGGATATCACAAAAACATATCTTGAATGGGGTCTTTTTCGAGAGCAACTTATGTACGCTATTCCCGTGTATGCAACAAGCATACGCCGGATGTGGAACCTACTATCAATATGCACATTTACTTTTATGCCCAAACATTACATATGCATGTGCGCGAAATAACAGTAAGTATGACATAATGTTTATGAGATAATAAAAGATTATGAGATAATGAGATAACAGAAAAAATTATAAGATAAAGTTAAACATACGAATGAGATAATGTTTATGAGATAACACATGTTTTATGAGATAATAAGGTAACAGACAAATGTATGAGATAAGATAATAAGATAACAATGAATGTATGAGATAATGCTAACATAAATATGAGATAATGTTTATGAGATAAAAAATTGAGGTCACGATAGTCTTTTTAAGTTTTTAGGATATATAAGAGTTGACCTGCATCATCATATATCATTTTCTTTTTCAATAAAAAACCCAAGTGACGCTTGAGTTTGACAAATTAATATTCCGCGTTGGTGTTATCAACAATTAAATTTTACAATTCTTAGCAAATGAATTCAATCTTTAATTTATAATAGCCATTGTGTCAATTAATACTAGATGATAAAGATCTATTACTTCTTCTTATTTTCCTTTCAATTGTGTGTGACAATGGGTTGGATGACTCTCATAAGTAAGTTGGTTCAATCATTTTCTTATATATATATAAATATAAATATATTATATTATATATGTATATTTATATACATATATATTTTATTATATATAATATTATTATATATAATTATATATATTATATATATATATAAGAAATGTGAGTCTACTTTTTTGAGTCACCTAACTATCTATTCCATAGCGTCCAATTCAACATATGGACGACTAAGAAAAAAATAATGAGAAAAAGACAATTGGTATTTTCGTTATCTAATATTAGCTTACACATTTTTTCCATTGTTTTTTCTCAACCATCCATATGCTTTAAATGAATGACATTGTTAGATGGTTGAGTGACTCTAAGGTCTCATTTGATGCATAGGAACGAAAATTTTTTCAATGTATGAAAGGAAGATTTTTTTGTGTAAAAAAATCGGACCTAGAGAGGTCGACTTTTTTTTTTTGTTGGGGGGGGGGGGGTTCTGAATTCATTGAAAAAATGCATGGTAAAATTACCTTTGTTTGATGCTACAAGGGAAACATAAAAAATAGAAAAAAATCCACTTTGCATAGCATTTTTCTTGGGCATTAAATGGGGCTTAAATGACCAGTCATTATTCACTCATTATATATATAAAAAATATGTAGCTACTAGACTATCATATACCAGTTTGGATGAAAATTGTACATATGTGTCACTGATTTTAATATGATCAGATGTTTGAGAATAAATTGAAGAAAATAGAAACCAGGTTAATTGTACTTTCAAGTGGCCAAAATGCCGCCTATAGGAGGGAAAAAATAAGCTTCGTTAGGTGAGATCTATGACTCTAGTTTTTCTGAATTCATTTAAACAATGCATGGTAAAATTCCCTTTGTTTGATGCTGCAGAGGAAAGCCATACAAACTTGAAAAAAATCCACTTTGTACAGTATTTTTCTTGTGCATCAGATGAGGCTTAAGTCATCGTTCACCTCATTATATATTACATATACATATATATAATATATATAAGAAAATAGGTAGCTACTAGATTCTTATATAACAGTTTGGATGAAAGTTGCACATATGAGTCATTGATTTTGACAAGATAAGATGTTTGAGAATAAATTGAAGAAAATAGAAACCAAGTTAATTGTACTTGCAAGCTGCCAAAATGCCACTTATAAGAGGGAACAAATAAGCTTCGTTGTTGAGATCTATGACTTTTTAAATACAACTTAGTTTTTCTTTTTTTTTTTGCA
>NW_022204507.1:6655359-6849573 GCF_008831285.2 Nymphaea colorata | reverse complement strand
TAGCAGGAGGGTAGTAACAGTGAACATTTTTTTATTGATTTGTGCCATTTTTCTTTTCTGTTGTTCAGGAGCGAAAAAGTAGGTCTCTGTAGTCGGTGAGCATGCAGTATTAGAAGGCGCTCGAGCTCTCTAATTGAGTCCTATTATATTTGCTTACACAATTGAAGGATTTGTTTTAAGACATAGGTCAAATAAAATAGTGTTTACAACGATGTGATAAACACTTAGAAAAATTAAAAGCAATAATATCATTTTATGGATTGGTTTTACGATAACATGTGCTTAATAAAAGGCAATAAGCAGTCAGACAAAATAGATTCTAATAATGCAAATGCAATATGCATTTTATGATATCCTAAAATAAATTTGGGTTTACAAGAATGCGATAAGAACAAAAAATGTTGCGATAACACAACCACATGATTTATTTTATGATAGACACAAGTAATATCATGCTTTTAAGTAGGAAATAAGCACTCAGAAAAATTAAATGCAACAGTGATACTATATGAACTGGTTTTATGATAAAAAGACATTTACAAAGAAGTCATAAATAGTAAAACAAACCAGATTGCAATAAAGCAACTATAGGATTCGTTTTGTTATTCATTCAAATAAAATCGTGTTTACAAAAAGAGTTTCTATCGTCAAATTTACATGTTAAACGGAGAGGTGGGCATGAGTATGTTAACCATCATCCATATTAAGATACTTTGCATAATGTCACATATCTATATTTCATGATGGTCACAATAGAATATCACATTGCATTTCAGAACCCAGTTTTGATATACTATCTAAACAAGACATAGTGTCTCAACTGCAGGCATGTACAAATACAATTCATGCTGGCACACTGTCACTACAATATTTTGTTTATGCCCTACCACCAATACTTTAGGATGAGAATCGTAGCGAATAACCTCTACATTTGGTCAGGACAATGAATGAGTTTTCCCGCCCAAGCCATTTGCATATTTTGTGTGAACCACAATTGTGCGATTACCTTTTCCACCTTTTATCTCTCTCTTTCTCCCCTCAAACCCACCGTTAAGTTGCAGAAGCGTAATGTAAATCTAGGATTTCCCCATTCTTTTAACCAACAAAAGATTGAATGCATGACAAAACAAGAGGGTTGGAATGATTGTGCTTTGCTCCTCTTCGTCTTGCCGTGGCGTCTTTCTTTTTACTAGCGCCTTCTAGTACTCCAGAAAGGTTAGTTGGATATGCAGTTGGAAAGTTCCTGTTTTCTATAACCACATCAATTGGAGGCTTCAGATTCTTGTTTGGACATAATGTCTTAAAAAGGCAGATTATGTCGGTTGGATTTCTCTCGTGCTACCCTCGTATGTGTGATTGCTCTTCCATATCAACTTCCTTCTTGGCTTTTAGGGTCTTAGACCAAATCGCCTCTCTCTCTGCCTCTATATTATCTCTCTCTTTCCTCACTCCCGATCCATCATGGTTTCCACCAGTGAGTACTCACTACAACAAACGTAAAAAAGATGTGTTACTTGTGACAATAAAGCCCATCCCTGGACCCCTTTTCTGGTGAAAATCCACCTTCCGCTCATCCCTGTGGCCTTTGCCATTGCAGCATGCCCTGATGTCAAGCATCGATCACAATCGACCGATTGTCGCTGACAGAAGAGCTGAAGAAGAAGAAAAGTTCCTCACTCTGTCATTCCTTCCCAAATTTTTCTGCTTCAACAAAAAATCCATGATTCACCTGCTTTGTTGCCCGTTTTCTGGCATTTCTCCTTGCTCAGTTTGCTGGTGCTCACCTCGCCATTGTCATGTGTTGTTCATCTCCTCTGCTTGCAGCAATTGCCGAATTGCTGGTTCGCTTGGATCGAATAGGAGTTTGGTTTCGAATATTTGTCGAAAATAAGAGAAAATATATGGTTAATAAAAATTTCAAGAAATATTAAAAACTAATTAGAATCTGTCCAGTCTCACTCTTAAATTGGCTATGAAATGTAATCTGCTTGCAGTCGGCTCAATTGGATGAGCGTGAGAATTAGGGGTGCACAGGTGACCAACTCTTTGGTCGAAGACAAAGGAAGAGCTTGAGAAATCGGGCCGCATATTAACGGGGATATGGGCTTTTTCTTTGAAATTTTTGTTTAAGGTGGCCGCATGTTATTGTTTTCTTTTGTGGATTAATGTCTTTGTTTCACTTTGACCCTCATATTTTGCCAACATATTCATTAGCTCCAGCATTAATTCTGTGGATTAATGTCTGGATTTCTCATGTTTGTTGACTTGCTTGATTGTCACATGTGACAGAAGGAACGTAGGTTTTCCTTCATCTTTTCAGTTGTTCCAATTGTGGTTTTTTTTTGTGTGATTTTTTGTTGCCTTTGCTGAGAATGCAGAATCTCATGTTTGGATGATGTGACTAACGTGGATTGGTTCCTTCTCTTTTTGTTTTATCAAGCTTGGGTTGAAGATACAGGAGTTAGGAAGATGAGGTATTCTGGTTCTTCGCTTCTTTTTCTACTTTTGATTGTTTAGGATTTGGTAGTTTCCATGGGCATGGGCACATCAGCTTTTGTATCTTCCCCATTTTTATAAGACTTTTAGGGAAGCAATTGTAAATATGGTATAGAGATGGTTGGTTGGCATTCATTTGACATGCAATTTCCATATCTTGCAATAAATTTAGTTGTACAAATGTGAAGCTTCCGCCCCCTCCCTCCTTCCTCTCTCTCCTTTCATTTGATCTTTTTCTACCAAACAATGCCAACCCGAATTACCCAACGCCTTTTTATCATAAAATTAAACTCCGCTCTGTGCTCTCATTCAAACACAGAACACTATACTTGCACTTTCAGTGGGACCTGAGTTATGCCAAACTGAAAATCTTGAATTTCTTTTTAAGGATTAATGCACTTGAAGAGAAATACATCAGTCTTTATTGAATATAATTTTTTTATTATATTTTTTGCACATAGGCCCTCATTTGATTAAGGTTACTACAATCTTTAGGTGTGATTGAGATAATTCACATGCATGTTTGCTCCAGTCATTACCACCGAACCTGTCCACAGCCACAGGTGCTGAATGGTTACACTCAATGCGGGTATTGGCCAAGGCTTAACCGTTCCATACAATTCACTTAGGCTACAGTGATTGGTTATCCAACACCCCATCCTCGTTTTTTCATGCTCTTTCCCCACCAATAGAAAGGAATCTGAGGAGACAATAGACTGATTATCAAGCTTTAGTTATTATGTAGCTTCTAGATCCCCACTTCTATTAATGAGAATATTCTTTGCTGTGCATGTATCTGTTCTACATTTCTATTTTCAAATTTTCCCTTCCCTGAAGACCAAGATCAATTTAAGCTGTGCCCAGAATTTGGCCACAGCCTTTCATATTTATATTTTCATTTTAACGAGTTCAGAAGAATTCTAATCTAAGTTAAAGATTAAACTTGAATCCTTAATTTATGGTAAAAATTAAACTCTGTTTGGCGCTCACATTTCAAACATAAACACTATATTTTGCACTTTCAGTGGGACCTGAGTCATGTCAAACTGAAAATCTTAAATTTCTTTTTAAGGATTAATGCACTAGAAGAGAAGTACGTTAGTCTTTATTGGAATATAATTTTTATTATTATTTTTAGCACGTAGGCCCTGATTTGATTAAGGTTCCTACAATCTTCAGGTGTGATTGAGATACTACACACACATGTTTGCTCCTGCATGATATGGATTGACTTGCCAAAATCTCGTCGAAGCTACATAGAGTCAAGTGGTCATGCATGATATGTTGATTCTCTGTATGTCCTCGTGCTTGAAAGGTTTCAATCATTTTCTTTCTATGTTTCCTGTTATTTTAGCAAATAGGGATGGGTAAAGTAGCCAACTCTTTGGCTTATGCTGCTTGCTAAAGCATAAGCCTTCTGCTTGTTTCCTGTAGCGTGAGAGAAGGCTTTGGACCTAAAGAAATCTGACTTTTGTGTTGTGGGATGTAATATAGGGTATGCATATAAGTTTATTAATACTTTAGTTCTAAGTCTTCTGACTATCTTGCTCAAAGTGACCATGAGGGTATTTATTTTGGTGTTACCCTTGGCATAATTGTTCTAGAATAAGAACTGTTGCCATAATTACGTCTGGTTCCTATTCCATGTGCAGCATGAACAGAAACATCTTGTTTGAATGTTCTTATTGGAACAGATGCTTGGTTGTCAATAATCAACATATATATATATATATATATATATAGAGAGAGAGAGAGAGAGAAAGAGAGAGAGAGAGAAGAGAGTGAGAGGGAGAGATATGTTTTCAGTCAATTAGCAGAATTGAACATATGGCAATTAATGAAAATAAAAGTACATTTCCAGTTAATAATTTGTTGTTAATATTACTCATCTTTTAGTAAAATATGTGTATGTATTCTTCCAGAAAGTACTTGCAGATCAACAGCAATCTCAATGTTGTATGAAGTATCTATTTTTGTGGACTTGAATGTGAGCTTTTGAATCTCTAACAATATGAAGTAACAGCATTCTTGGTCACTGTAATGACCAGCTCTTTGTTATGAACCTCATGGTTTGGAACTTTTGACTTCAAATGATGACAAACTGCTAATTGATCTAACAACATCAGAACCATGGCTTCAATGTGTAGTTTCTGATGAGGTTCATTTCTCTTTTCAGTTTCATTGTAGTGCTCATGAGTAGTTTTATTGCTTTTCAATATTATTCTTGGATTTACACTTCATGTTTCTAGTCTACTCGAAAAGTATATCACATGAGAGCATGGACATTATGTTCATACATTAAGCTTATTATCTCTTATTTTGGAGAGAAAATGTTATTTTCGTTTAGACAACCTCTGTCTTCACTTCTTACATTAGTTGCCTGACTAGATTGGAATTGTTATACTCATTTAGCTCTGTATCAATCCCTAAAACCGATGCATGGCCAAGCTCCCAAACGATCACAGACACATAGAAACACATGTATAGAACGTTAACTCAATATTGTAAAGTTGGTATGTTACTTAAACGTGGATTCCTAGAATAGTATAAAACTTAAACTTACTATTGCTATAATTCAGTGTTTCGGGTTGATTAAAGACCATTGGTTGTTATAAAGCATGGAAATTGTATATGAACTTAAAGAAAAGGAAATCCCTCCTTGACTATGTTTTTTGTTCTTATTGCCAATGTATTTCAAAAAGGACTGGTGGAATCTACTTTAACAGCAGTGTGACTTTAACTTGTACATATATGAAACTTTGCCACTAAAATCTCTATAAGATCCATAATGTTGGTAGATACATGTTCCTTTTTTTTTTGGTTCTTTCAGTAGTCTTTTAATATATTCAAACAATATATAATAGTTAAGAGAACTGTCAAACATGTTGTAGTTGTGGTAAGTCTTTAAAATACCTTTTTTTTGTCTTCGTGTGACTGTTGGCAATTTTATTGATGTCCATGGAGGGAATCTAAAATACATGAAGGGAGCCTATGTCTACAACAAAATCAGCATTTATTGATATTGATGATTTTGACAAACTACTGAACCAGTTACAACTTGGAGGTATTTGTATCAGTTTTTAAAATGTCTAATTGTCGATTGTTGTTTCATGTTCTCTATGAGCAAGGTGTTCTTTGTCACAGTCATAAATTAGTTGCTATCTTTTTGTTGCAGCTCTAGTTAGATATGTTGCTTTTTAAGATGTAGGAGGCAATGGGGCTTGTTAGAGTGTATTTGAAGCCCCACGGCAAAGGCCTAATTACATCAAGTCTTTTATTCTCTACTCGAGGTAAATGTCTTATGTTATTTTAGCATTTATTGGTTGCTTGCATTTGAGTTGTCGTCATAGACTTAGTATTATTACCGTGCACTTTTGGTGCATATCAAATGTTAAAGGTTGCCCAATTTCATTTATGTGAAGCGAGAACTAGCAAAGAAACAAGTTGTGACACATGTTTTAGCATATAATGCCCACAAAGATTATGTCAAAAATTTAAAGAAAAGAAAAGGAAGAAAAAAGCATTATTATCTCATGTCAAAATCAGAAATGAAGGATAAAACTGTCTAAATTAATTTAGTTGTTACCAACTATTTTCCATCAAAGCTTGTGAAATATTTAATAACTTGTAAGTATGGCAGATGAAAAAAAAGCAATACTTTGATTTATTTAAGCAACACACTTGCGAGGCACTTTTTCATCAAACCGTTAGAAGTAAAATAAATTCATTAAACTTCACATGGTTTAATTTGACATACAGCCTTTGTTAAATCCAACATTATTTAAATTCTACCATATTGTTGACAGAAAACTAAATTAAAACAAAAACATAGCTAACTTGTAGAAAAGATACAAGTGTTAATCATAAAACGGAGAGGGAGGTACACTTGAGCGATATGATAAGCATGCAGCTGAAGCAGGCTCTCAGTGTCTCCGATACTGGTTAGAGCAAGATATACGGTGAAAAAAACTACCGTTGTAGGTCTATAGCGGTGAAGACTTGAAGCAATGTTAAACATCACTGGTATACATGGATTTAGCGGCGACAAAATCACCGCTGTAGGACACATATACCAGCCACTAAATCACCAGTATAGATAAGGATGCGCACCTCTCATCGAGCAAGTTCCAGTTCCAATGAATCAAAGATATATCTCGCGAGATCCATTCCTTACAAGTCATTGCACTTGGGGAAAATGCAGCCACATTTTTGTTTAAGGAGGAAAGACATTGTTGGAAAGATGAAATCAACCCTGAAAAGTAACATATTTTGTTGCTTTCACCATTACATTTTCCCTCTATGAAAATATGCATATATATATATATATCAATAAATCATGGCACGTTCAATCGAAGCACAACATTGCCAACAAAAAGAAAAGGAACTCAATGTCACCATTCAGGATGTTCCCAGCTTTCATACAATGATCTACAAACTTATATTCTCCTTTTGGGTGGTTTTAATGTCCACCTTCGGATTAGTTTTACATGTTTGCTCATTCTTTGGCCTACTTTTACTTGTTGACCAATTCTTTTGTTTTATTTTTATCCAAGTAGTAGTCTTAAAATTAATTTTAGTTAGGAAAGGGAAAATGACCTCAGTTTTGGTATTTGTGAATGATTCTGATAACTATATCTTCTACATCCTTAATTTTTATCTTTGAGATGTCTCCACAAAAATCTTCGCCTTATGGGAAGAATTCCATAATCAATCCTTCATGTTGCCACATCAAAAACCCAGAGATACATTTTTATATATATCAGCCATTGACATTTTTGAGACTATACTCTTCAACTTGGTTCAACTTGATAGCTCATATTGGTTGTCAGTTCAGAATACCTTTTACATATATATAGCTATTAGTGAGTTACATCTTTCTACTTAAACTTATCCCCACAATCTTGGTCTAGATAACTTTGGAGTTTGTACCGGAGCCATTAATTAGCAGTTTTTCCTTTTTAATTCTATTTTCTTGATAATATTTTCAATTTGATGGGATAATTTCATCATTTGGATGATACTTTAATACTTTTGACAATATCAAGTGTTTGTTTGAAAAACAGAAGGAAAAGTTGGACATTTGGTGTTTCAAAAGGAGTTGCTCTTATTTTTCTCATTTAATTTGTGGAGCAGTCTTTGTAAACATTGAAAACATTATTGGTGTGGATTCTTAGATTTAAATACATTGAGATCGCACATAGTGGCTGGGAAGACATATATACGTTACGTTTTTTATGGTTTAATTTAAAAAAAAAACAATTGTTAAACTGTTTTTAAATCTAATGTATGGCTTCTACTGGACTTTTTGTAAGTGAGATAGATCTGTATGATTGATGTATACACATACAGCTACATTATATAATGCAATTGTTACATTATGAAGAATTTTTTGATGGAGGAGCAGGATCTGTAACGCAAGCCGCAGCTGCATGTATAAGGGATTATAAACAAATCATCTTTACTTTACTCTATGCAACTAAGGTCTTCCCTGATTAGGTCCTGCATTTAATTTTTTATAAAGATCGGATCAACCTGACCTCTACTGAAACCCAAAAGATTGCATGTTAATAATTGAAAAAAATAAAAGGGTCTTCACAGGAATTGTGTACAAAACAAAGGGTCAACATCAAATTTCCCAAAACAGGTATAAGTGGCTCTTTGTCGACTTCTTTTCCATTTCCTTCTCTCATTTTATCTCTGCTCATTCTCTTGAATCTTGTTTGTCCCCTTCTATTTTTGAGGATTTTATGTTGAGCAGCGGGAAGCATCTACTGTCACCAGCCATCTGTGGCGATCGGTGAGCAGACCAGAGGTTGAGCAGCAGCAGTAAAAGCCCAACAACAATAGGTATTAATTGTTCTTTCTCTCTCTTCCTCAAGTTTCTTCTTCATTTCTTCCTCTGAGGGTGTCCTCAGGTGAAATCCGGCGCATCATTTTTTTAGTCCTTTTTCGATCAGTTTTCCCCTTTCTTGTTTTCTTGCTGATATGGCAGATGCCTGGATCAGTTCTTTTTTTTCTTTTTTATTTTGTTGCTGGTACTACACCCTGTAGGAGTTCATTATCAACTGACCCCACTTGATGACATAGAAGTAGCAGATTTGGCTGAAGAAGAGATTCTGCACTCTGGGGTTATCTTCTTCCTTAGTGAAACAGAGTCCACCTGGGGATAGTAACAATGAACTTTTTTTTATTCATTTATGCCCTTTTATGTTGTTCTGGAGCACAAAGGCTCTATGTGGCACAGGAATTGCACCTCTGGTCCTAAAATATCACATACCATGCACTATATATGAATGAATGATGGCTTCAATGAAATTTTTTATTTCAACATCCGTTCAGGAAGGCTCCAAGCCCCAAAAATGTGCTTGAGTGCTCAAAATGTGACTTATGTGTATCGTCATCATCTTGCTCAGGCATGGCTTGATGAGCGAAGGTAAAAGGTGTGCTTGAAGAAAGAAAAAAACTTTTATCCCGACGAAATTCCAGTCAAAACCATATTGTGGTTGGTAACCGCTTCTAATTTGTTTTTTCACTTTGACCAGTTATTCCTCACTCTATATAATCACATTGGCTGGTCATGCCAAAATGACAGAACATATTGTGGTTGGTACCTCTTCTAATTTGTCTTTTTATTAATTGTTAGTAAATGAGAATTTTTAAATAGAAAAATGTAGAAAAAGCTCAACATAGTGATATACATATATATATTGATCAATTAGAGCCGATTTACCCCTTTAATGGTACAATTCCCATACCCAAATCAAGAAAATCCTTCATTTTCTACCTAGGTATCACTTATATTTTCATTTTCATCATCAACAACGTTGTCTTATTGCAGCTATTTACTTACCTTTGTGAGATTTGATGTTTACATTTAAAATTACTGTTTACAATTAGCAAACACTAAGGTTGCTATTATTGTACCAAAACATTTTTTAATATGCATTTATAAACAAATTTAAGAGGCCGATGCATACATTCAGCATGCCCTAAGATTGTAATCTATACTAATTTCAATAGGCAACATTGATAAGTTCATATTAAGAGATTGTAAGGTGGTCATATTACCAATGAAAGAAAATTATGTTTAATTTCATGATCTGTTAGAAAAGGTAGTCATACTATTAAGTAATCAATTGTTGCATTTAGAAGATTAAGCTCCTAGTGCTCATCATTGGGAGTGGTATAGAAAATTTGAGCAAGAATAATTGGTAATGCTTTTAAATATATAAAACATTATATGAAACCTAAAAAATTTATTGAGTTCATGAAGTTTAATTGAGCTGAGTTCATGTAACTTGAACTGAACTTGTTTATATGCCGGAAATGGACTCTTTTAGCAAATGAGTCGAGGTTCACTGAGTTTGAGTTGAGCTTGAGTTCGCTTGACTTGTTGTACATCCATATCCACTTTGACACACCCAAATGGGCTTGTCCCCTATTTATAATGGTGAACATGTTGGGGGTGGGAGGCTTCCAATTAAGGTTGCCATGAATATATCGGCCTTGAATCAGATATCTGGCAGAATTGTTTCAAAAAGATCAGAAGAAGAAAAAATTTAATATTTAATTCAGAAATCAGATCAGTTCAGATTTAAGAAATAATATTCGATCAAATTCACATTTAGATATACATAAATATCCAATTGAATTCAAATTCGTATTTAGTTTCAAACAAAAATCATATATTCAATGCTCTCACAATATGAAAATCGACCAAAATTGGATTCAGACTTAGACATGAATATAAAAATCAAATTCGAATTAGATTCAAATTTTGAAATTTGATTTGGGATTCAGATTTGAATACGACATTTATTTCATTCATATTAAAATCTGGGTTTGAATCGAAGTATATGAATATCTGAAAAAGCAGATACGGTTAATAGGAGAACAATTCTCCATCCCATTTTCTTGTAAATCACCATTTAATGTTTACACTCATTTGATATAATAGTGGAGGCTTTCTGCCTGGCAATAACTATAAGGAGTTTTAGAAACAACTTTAGCAGATACATTATTCAAATTGTGTGTAGCTATCCTTAAAAGCCTCACTCCACAACCCAATAAAGAGTGGTGAATAATTCAACATATGATGAACCATTTCTTTAAGCATATAATTTCTTCTTTCAGTTGTACCATTTTAATATGCACTAGCAGACATAGTGCACTGAGGTACAATGCCTTCTTCCTAGAGAAAACATGCTAAAGGTCCCTCCTGTTACCCCATCACAGTAAAACATCCATAGTACTCACCACCTCTATCTGATCAGACACTTGCATTACTTCTCCACTTTGTTTTTCGACCTCATTCTTAAAGTCTTTCAAAGCCTAATGGACTTCCAATTTCTCAAATAAAAGATAGTGATAAATTAGCAGTAATAGTCAATAAAAGTGACAAAATACCTTTCGCCCATATAACATAGGGCAAACGGTCTGCATACATCTGTATGAATAATTTCTACTTTGTTGTTGCTCATTTTAGCACATTTCTTGTATGTGTTACTCTGCTTATACTTAATATGTCCTAAGCGATAGTGCCAAAACATATAGAATTTCATTCAACATGCCACATTTATTACCAATTGATATATTGCCACAAGATAGAGACTCATGGATCGTAGTTAATCAGTCAAACATGTATAACCAATCCAGATTGAATCTTTCTAAATAAATAAATTTGAATTTTCAAATTAAAATAGTATCCAAGTTTATCTAGTAAAAAATAGAAACAAGGTTTCTGCTATAAGATGATACATAAAATGTATCCACTTAAGTTTAAAACAGAACCACTCTCTAGCATCACCTTCAAGTACCAGCGGCCTTGACATGTGAATGCATTTGTCTGCAAAGAAAGTACTTCTCTTATGTTCCATTGGCTCCCTTTTGTTCATAAAAGCCTGTAAGGTATCGGCAATATACACAATGTCACTCGAATTAACCCACCAATTATTAACTGGAATATTAATCAAGTTACATTCATGAGAAATTAATGATAAATTATCTTTCCTAGCCAACAGTTCACATACTTTTCACAATTTGTCTTTTTATGTCATTTCTTCTTACAGAAGAAACACTTCATAGAAGAGACATCTTTTTGAGGATTGATAGTAGATTGGTTAGATGTTCATGTAGCGGACTTTTTAGCCTTTTTCTTTATGACATTCTTCTTTGGTCCGATTTTATGTTCATTTTTATGAGAAGCCACATGTGCACTATGCACATTCTCACTCTTCAATCTCTCTTCTTCCTCAACACACTTGGACATCACATCATTGAATGTCTATCCATCATTATGCATGTTGTAAGAGATGTTGAAAGAACCTTATTCAGCAGGTGGAAATGATAGAATCAAGTGGACTAAGAGGACCAAAGGATTAGCAATTCTAAACTACAGAAGCAGCAAGCGAAGGCGATTAGATTGCTCACACTTTTCAAAGATTGCTTTCTCATGTGTTGTCTTTTTATTAGTTAAAAGGGCAGACTCATTCACATGAAGTGTTAGGTATAGATCCGTATATCCTAATGTCAACAATACAATTTCTTTTCAATAGTAGAATTAGATGCATAAAAAATGAGAATATTACTTGAGCCATAAAAAATAACAAAATTAGGCAATGGAAGTGACAAAAGATATACGTGACCATTCATGCTTGATCAATACAATGAAATAACAAATATAATAATAAGACCCTTTATATTTTTTTTTTCCTAAGCAAGTGTGAGAGGCCAATGCGGCCTCACTTTGGTGATAAACCACGGCATAACAATACACTTTACTCCCCCTATGCTGTCGGAAGGGTGGGCAAAAGCCCTCCCCATCTCCATTATGATAGGAGGGGCCCTCCCCATTTTGTCGTCTTTTTCACAACGGACCAGGCCCCTGACGGGGTCTGTTCTGCTGGTGCTGCTGCAAGGCAAAGAGACACGAGGCTGCCTGGGTATGTGTTCCTCATCTGCTTCTCTCCCTCTTGTCCAGAAGGAGGCACTGCTATTGACGGGAAAAAAAAAGGCAGGCCTGCCGCTTGGTGGCCCATGCCCTCCTTTTTCGTCAGTGGTTTCCATCGGTGATAGAGAGAAGGGCTTCCGTGCTCCTTTGATATGCTTCAGGGAGGGCCCAATGGCCTTCCATCTATGTCTCTTTCTCGTATACCTAAAGAGGGGTTTGCTGGATGCTGCTGGTGGATGGGACAGAGCCCCTCGCTAGCAACCCCTTCTTATTTTATTTTTAAAATAGAAAAGAGTAGTTACAAGAGAGAGAGGGAATGCAGAGACAGAGAGTGTGCAAGAGCACGAGAGCGAGAGAGATTCGAAATGGCCAGTGACAATCTGCCCTCCTCTCTCTCAATAACAAACAAACAGTACATGATACACAGGAGTATAGAACTTGTCTTTAATGCCAATTGCTGGAGTTTTGAAGTAATACTAGCCTTCAAATGCACATGCTCAAGCATAAAAATAAATATATAAGACTTACACTGGTTCCTACAATAGTGCACAAAGAGAAGAATGAAGATGAATGACCTCCTTAGCGAATGACCACGGTCGATGAACACGAACTTAGAATACCAAAGGTGAGTAGGGATAGATCCTCATAAATTTTCCACCTCTATTAAAGCACTCTTACATCATGTGGTATTGAGCAGAGAGTTTGCAGCACTGGAATCAGACGATCGAGGCGGAGCTGAAACAATAAGAGAATGCCATGGAAGCGCCGATAATAAGTGAAATAGATCAACCGTGGTTCGGACACGGAGTTCGTTCCGATTCTGTGGTTGGGACACAGAACGCTTCCCTCTTGCAGTTCGGACACATTACGGATTGGTCCAATGGGACCCCCGTAAATTGATGCTTTCAAGAGATGCCATTGTTGAGAAAGCATGCCTGTGTCTCTGTGGACATCCAAGTGACTCGGAGCAGAAAAATCGACAGAGAGAAGCAGGTCTCTCTCCCTTCAGACAAACACAGCGAGAGGGACGGTAAAAGAAGAGGAGACAATGCCAATGGCGAGCGATCAGAGGCTGAGCAAGAATGGCGAGCGGTCAGAGGCATGACAAGAAAGAGACAAGAAGAAGAGGTTGGAAGCGAGAGGAGGGAGGAGGCCACACTGTCCCTTTGAGTGTGTGATGACTTATATTCATTCATGCTTCCCTTAAAATACCGAACAAATTGCCAAATGATCAGTGATCGATATAAACATATTTCAACTTCTTGCCAGGCTCGGACGTTAGTATGAGACATTCAGAGTAAAATCCAGCCTTAAATGAGGTTTGTTTTATTGTCATATATGTAGAGGATGGATGATGTATATATGAAGTCTGCTGGTTTGTTCAATCATATTTGCTTGCGGTATAACAACATATTCTTGTATTAAAGTATAAGGTTTATAACATTTATTTTCAATAAAAATAAGCTCACTTTTCAATAGGCAGTATCTGAAAAATCACCAAAAGCAATTCGAAGCAAGGCTTTGTCGTCCAAAATTCAAGCTTTCCTTACGGTACGGAAAAAGGGAGAACATAGTAACATACTGTCTTGATCAAATTATTGTTTTGACACACGTCGGCTTCAAAAACACCCAATCTCGATGTGACAATCAAACAGGCGGGGATAACAACATAGACTTATTATAGAAATCAACCGCCAGGTAATGTAACAAAATCAAGAAGTAAAATGCAATAAGGGCACACACATTATGTCTAGATAGAAGTGGGCACCCGGCTTGGCCAGGCTCGACAATTTTTAATTAATTTTAAATAAATAAATGCATATATATAATATTTTTATTATATATTTTTTTGATTAAAATTTAACTGGGCCGGGCCAAGCCCCTCGTTTGTCATTTTGATGCTACAATTTAGTACTAAGCAATGATTGAAAATAAGAAGACCAAAATTAATGATTGTGGGTGCATCTAGAATGAACACACTTGTCTTAATTAAAAAAATTACAAAATAGAAAAAATATATATGTACATCTGAGATGAAAATTACTTCATTCTAAATAGTGCAATTATTGTTTTATATTATCATTTTCCAATTACTTTTAATATTCATTCCTTTTCAATTCTCATGGAGATTGACCAATTTGGTACCATTTTTTTGGCAAACTATTTTGACTGGCCCTTAAGTTGATGGCGAACTTGGTTGTTCCAACTCAGCGCATGGTCAATCAGTGGAGCAAGTACGACTCCGGCCGATGGGAGGAGCAGCTGACCATGGTGCCCACCAGATGGGGTGGGGAAGAGAGATCCAAGAAGAAGAGCAGCTAGGAAAGGGCAGGGGAGTAAGTGGGAACTGATCTTGGAAATGTGAAATGAGCAGAGTCCCTCATATGTGAAAAGGAAAACCCCCATAAGATGCCTTGAACAATGGTTTTTTCTTTGGTCAGGCAAAGGGTGTATCTATTTGGTTGTTGGGACGTCGTATCAAGACGTAGATGTGGTAAAAATTGTGATCTTGATTTCATAATAGAAACAAGAAAGTAACAATCTAATTAGAATTCAAAATGGTTTTCGCATGCTCAACAATTGCAGGGAGGTATCAACCATTTCAAGAAAGAAGTTAACCTTTCAACTACAAAGAGGACTGGCCTATTGTGATATTAGATGGTTCTAATCGATGTGAGTCATGGTAGGATCAAAAGTTGTTATGTGCATAACAGGTACTTACTTTATTTTGAAAAAACATTATAATTATATTTTGCCAAAACAGTAAACACCCACTTGCAATGCCATCATAAAATGGTATTGCTCACACATTCGTTGAACATGATGACAACAAAAACAAAGTGTCCGCGTCATAAGCAATTAGGTATTAAATCATTTTCCACATGAGAACATTGTGTTTTTTTAAACACTGGTGACCAAGTATTTGCATTTAACATACCATAACCATAAAGAACAGTTTACCCTTGATTGCAGCTCAATATTCAATTATTTGCCACAGTTGTACGATTGAAAAACGTTTCATAGTAAAGTAATAACTCAAATATCAAAACTGAAATCAGGAACCGGCATTTCAGCAAATACATTTAAGTAGCTTGCCTATCCACTGAAAACTCCTAATTCTTCAAGTGTCAACAAGAATTGATTCTATTTCATAACAAATAAATGTCCAAAACACCCTTTTTTAAACTAAGGAAAACCAAAAAGAGGGTTAGCAATTAGACAAATTTTATAAAGTTCATAAAATGCCAAGGAAAACCCACAGATGCCATATGAATTCTTGAAAAAACTTCAATTATGACAAGAAATAAAGAAAAATAAACATAGAGAAGGTTTACATTGAGTAAGATGGAGCAAGATTGCTCTTCTTGACTCCTTAAGTATTTCCCAGGTTTCTGCCTTCATCTATCTAAAAATGTTGCTTTCTTGCCATTTTGGAATTTTCACATTCTTGCCCACTAAGTTATTTGTAAAGTGAGATAAGGCACTAAATAATCAGCAAGGTGAGCTGGGAGAAATTTCAGAGAGAAAGAGAGAGAGAGAGGAAAGTTGCAGATATTAGCCAGCACTAAGAAGATTGTCAAACAAAACGGTCCACTCCTGAACAAATATATTGAACTAGATATTGAGTGATGAATCATGGAAGATGGCACAAACAACACACAAAGCTATAACAAAAACAGACAACATCAACGAATTCAAGAGTGTGAATCCAAAGGAGAATTTGAAAATTCTAATGCCTCACACACTAAACGATCTTCCAGCAACTCTATCACCGAAACCAACAATCCAACCAGAAATCCCAGAGTTACACACCAAAACAGATGAAGTTGGAAAATTTTTTTTCATCTCCAAGAAATGAGAATGAGAAGGAACAAAACAATCATGAATACATCCAATCCATGGGCATACTGAATGGTCTTCCACAAATCTAGTCACCTGAAGCCCAACGGACCTAGAAATCCCAAACATTCTTCAACAGAGTTTCTCAAAAAAGATAAAGCAAGAAACAACTACTAGGCTTATCAACTCAATCAGTCGATTGAGAATGAAGGACACCGAAAAAGAAGAGCAAGAAAGAACTAAATTCATACACATCAAGTACGATCAGTACCTAAGTTTCAATCAATCTCAGGCTCCCAAAATAATTTTAAAAACAAGACCGACAAAAAAAATTACTAATCGGCAACGCTGCTTGTATCAGCTGGCCTGGGTCCCAGGTGCCCCTCGGTGGCTCGGCCCGCCGCCCAGGTCTACGTGTCAGTGCTCTGATGTTCTCTCTCTCTCTCTTCCCGGCTGCTTGTTTTTGGCAGCAAATTTTCGAGAGAACCTTAGCGGTTGGTGGGGTTATTATAGAAAATTTTCACGTCATCGTTGATAACTTGCTGTAATTTTGAAAAGTGCCTTCACATTTTCAATTTCTTAATAGAAACCCTTCCTTTGCCCACCGACTGCTTAACAGGTATTTGCTTTATTTTAAAAAATTTATAGTAATATTTTGTCAAAACTCTTCTATATCGCAAAAATAGGGCCATTTATTTAGTGAGTAAAATAAGCACTCGAAGTCTGGAATTTCCAATTTTACAAGATAAAGAAATCACCAACGTCCAATGCAATAGATCAAGATTTATAAGAATAAAAAAATATGTAGCCTTTTCAAGTTATAAATTAATTTATACAACTAAACACTCAACATTTTCTTAAAACATCTCAAACACTTCTATGTGGCTGCTTTTAGAAAAAAACCGAAATGAATGAAAACCAGGAGCGGGCCGCTCTTCCACTAATTCTCATAAGTTATTCTTATTGGTATACCATCCTTTTTCTCTCTTTGTTTAATTTTGATATAGAAAGGAGGATGCTGAGATGAAAGATGAATACAATCAAATTTTCGTATTAAAAGAGCTCGAGATTCATTCTCTTTTTCCCTCTCTGCTTTTTCCATATATATATATATAGAGAGAGAGAGAGAGAGTGAGTGAGTGAAATTGGTACGTACTTGACCATTTGATTTTTCCAGGATAAAATTTTCAGGGAAATTCTAAGAGAGAAAAAGGTGATGTTTTAGTCTTTGGCCGTTAAAAAAAAATGGAAAATAGCCTGATATCTTGGAAAAAAATGAAAAAAAGGCTGATTTAGAAAGAGAAATTGGTAGGCACGTGACCATTTGATTTTTCCAAGAGAAAAGTGAGAGAGAAAGTCAAAGAGAAAAGAAGAGGTGATATTTTAGTCTTTGGCCGTTGAAAGCACAATCGCTTAAACATTAAACAACCGCTTCTAAACATTCTGCATCATAAGCTACTTGCTAATAAATCAGTTGCACATGAGAATATGATCGGTGGTTAAACACTGATGACTAAGTATTTTACCTTTAATATACCATAACCATAAAAGACAATCTTCCCCTGGTTGCAGCACAATATTCAAGTGTTTGGCACAGCTGTAGAATGGACAAACTTTTTATACAAAAAGAAATAACTTAAATATCAAAACTGAAATCGTCTTTCAGGAAACTACACTTGGCAAACACATTTAAGTATCTTACCTTTCCACTAAAAACTCTTAATTCTTCATGTCGCAACAGGAATTAATTCCATTTCCTAACAAACAAATGGAACTCTCCAGGACATGCTGTTTTACCCTAGGAAAACCCAACAAGAGGGTATGAAATGAGACCAATTTTCCTGTATTCATAAATATGTCAAGGAAAGTCCAAAGATGCCACACGAATTCTTGAAGAAACTTCATCAATTAAGACATGGACTAAAGAAAAATAAAATAGACGTGTTACCCGAGAGGTAGACAGAGAGCAAGATTGCTCTTCTTGACTCCTTATGTAGTTCATGGGATTCTGCTTTCTGATCTTTGAAAATGCTGCATTCTGCCGCTCTAACATTGACAAGTACTTTGGCATCAACTTAATTGTAAGCCTGTAAAAGAGAAAAAAGGATGAAGATGATGAACAAAAGAAATTAATGTGGTTCGGAAGAAAAATTCCTACTCCACAACTCAGTCATCAATTTCAAGATGATCTGGTTCCCTTAGCACAGTATTTATACATTGCTATGTCTGGTTCGAATTTGAATCATTTTCCATGGGCATACAATCTGCTTGCTTGAATTTCTCCTTTCGTTTTGAATAGGAGAAACTGGCATTCTCCCGAAATCTTTCATCATTGTGAAGAGGCATTTTTGTTGCTTGTCCGATTGGCTTTGCTCTTAATTTTCTGGAATTCTGATTTATTGCTCAATCCTTATCAAGATGTGTTTTAGTTTCTTGACTCTTGTGGCTGATTTGATTTTCTGCCATATAAGTTATGCCTGATTTCCTGCAGTTATGATCCATGCCTGATCTCCTGGAGTTATGAACCGTTGAAGACGCACCTGATTTTCTGGAGTGAGCTGGTGTGTTATCATCCCCCTCAACCGAAGGGAAGGTTGCATATGTAAGCCAAGATGCTGAATCGTTGCTGAGACAATGGTTTGGTAAAAAGATCTGCAAGCTGACCTTTGGTTGTGACGAATTGAGTATTCATATTTCCCAGTGCAACTTGTTCACAAACAAAATGATAATCGAGTTCCAAAATGTTTCATATGTGAACGAAAAACTGTTTTCATAGTGGTATGTAGTGCCGAAATGTTGTCACTCAATAGAATTGGAGCTTTGGAGAGGTAGACACCAACATCTTGTAAAATAAAGGTAAGCCATTTAATTTCAGCAGCAGCTCTGGCGAGGGCCCGGTATTCAGCTTCACAGGACGAGTGAGCAACAGTCAGTTGTTTCTTAGAGCTCCTGGATATACAATTTGGACCAAGAAATGTGCAGTATCCTGAAGTCAATCGGCGTGTATCTGGACAGCCCACCCAGTCTGCATCAAAGTACGCTCGGAGAGTCAAATCTTGGGATTTATTGAGACGAGCCTCAAACATATCATATAATGCGTTTCTAGATTTGAAAATGCTTCATCGTTGGGGCATGCATGAATTGACATGCAAAATTTACTGTATAGGAGAGATCTGGCCGTGTAAGGGTCAAGTATTGAAGTGCACCTACAAGACTTTAATTTGTAGTAGCATTGGAATAAGGTGGATCAATTTCCTCAGGAGATTTGGAACCAATAGTAATAGGTGCGCTCACTATTTTACATTGCTGCATTTGTGCTCTAGAAATAATGTCTTGAGCATATCTAGACTGATTCATAAACAAGCCATTGGAAGTCCTTACAACATGAATTCCCAAGAAGTAATTCAGATCACCTAGATCATTCATAGCAAATTGTTGTTTGACGGTGATGAGGAATGACATTATAAATGAATGTGAATTTCCTGTAAGAATGATATCATCAACATATAGTAATAGTGATAGATTTTAGCCCATAATGCACTCCAGTGGATCCGGTAGAATTTGGTGGCAGCATATGCTGAAATCTAAATTGTTTCTCTTCCCCTTACTTGACCCGAATTGATGTGCTTTGTTAAGCTGTGGGCTAGTCATACTCTTTGGCCAGCTCAGTATTCCTCTTCCGAGAAGACGTGCAACTTCACCACCTTACTTCCCAACTTCTTCAGCTCCTCCACTAATATCATGCCCCGGTCCCTAGAACATTTTGGCCTCTCATCACCACCATCACCGCGATGTCTGGCAGCCCTTCCGCTGGTGGTTTGCATAAGAGGAGCTCCCTGTTACCAACCCCTTGAGGGCTGATAGATCAGGCACCCGGCTGGAGGCGAGGACGTTGTGGATGATCTTCCCACCGACAGTGTCGCCCATGATGGAAAGCCGATGCGGAGGAAAGCCATCGAACTAATTGCAAGATTTTTTGTATTGCATTGTTGGAAAGTAATGCTTGTTGTTTTGTGAATTATGAAATTTTTATCAATATATGATTATTTTAAAGTGGTTTCTATCATATTGTACATTTGTATTTGTGTTCATTCTCATTGATGTGCTAATGAACAGATAGCAGAGAACAAATGCATGCTTAGGCTATCTTCCACCTAGACACTTAACCACCAGCTTTGTTAAATATATAGGCAAATATTGGTATTGCATGCTATTAAGTTTTAATAACATGAAGTCCCGATAAACATATATATAAACCTAGCCTAGCCAAGTGATCATGTGGACTTTCTGGCCACAAAGTCAACCGGTATAGTCTGATTACAGATTTGCCACGTAAAACCTTAGAAGGTTTCAAACGAATGATCCCACTCCATGAAAAATGTAATGTCTAAGTGGTTCGGTTGAGAGTTTTTACAGGATTTTTCCTCTTCTGCTAAAGGTAATTTTGTCTTTTCCTGTTTTACAAAGAAAGCAACTTTTGCATCTTTGTCATTTGGGGGTCTTTTTTTATCCTTATCATTAAGTTCAAAAATGGATGCCCAAGTGGCATTCTACTATGGGCCCTATCGGCACATGGTGACAAAAAATAGGAGGGAGTTGGTGGGTGCACCACTATACGTCAAAAACTAAAACAGGTTAGGGCTTAAGATATTTTGAAAATTATTTCAAAATAAAATATTCTTTCTAGTTTTTTTGTTATTATTTTTTATTAATTGAGAGCATTTTCATTATTAGTGTATTGGCATGCGGAAATTTTATGTATCCCAAGATGTGCATAAAATGGGCTGTAGGTAAGCTTAAAGGGGTTCTCGGCAGCAAAAGATCACTTTGATAGCAACAGGCTCCAATATATCATGCGTTTGCCATATCACGTCTCACCAACTTATATATATATATATATATATATATATATATATATATATATATATATATATATATATATATATATATATATGCACAAAAACACAATGTTGTAGAATGTGGTAAATATCAATTTAATGATCATTTTTAGCTACAAATTGTTAAATTTGGACAAGCAGCCACATGAATATATAATGAGAGAGAGATACCTTTTTTATGTGATGGGCCTACTGTCTCGTAATTTGACACACAAACTCTTTTTTGTATTATTAAGGGGTGTTTTGTGTTATTAAGGGGTGTTCAATGAGCTTGAAGTTGAAGAATTTTAAAATTAAAATTATTGTTTTCTACGAATAGAACATTATATTTTAAAAAACAATTATATTCTAGAATTATAAGCTTATCGTCAAATTAAAATTCTGAAATTATGATTATAATTTCAGAATTTTAGAATTTTTTATTCTCCCTTTAAGGCATATGTTATGATGGTTTGAATCCATCAGTTATAAAATTTTAATTACTATTTATCAAACAAGTCATTTTCAGTTTTGAAATCAAAATTTCATTCTATCAAACACAACAAATTCATTTTCTTCAATAATATAATATACTAAGCATGTGCTAGTGGCGTACAGGGGAGGGCTCAACTAACATGTGGCCCTTATATTTGTAAAATGTATTTCATTGGGTTGCTGGATCCACGTACATATTGACATGTAAATCTTATATGTTTATTCTTCTTTCTGTAACTATGCTAAGCCATCACATTTAATTCACTTATGTAAGATATTCTGGTCTGGTTCTGGTTCATTTGTGCACCTTTCCCCCCACCTCTCTCTGTCATAATTCAGTAATTGTCATAAAAAATTGAGAAATTCACAAGTAATGAATCTGCTTTTAATATATTTATAAGTAACTTTTTAATGTTTGATAAATTGTAAAAAGTTGCTTGACATGGAAAATGATTGACAAACACCTGCTTCATTAATTGAAGAAAAATGTTAAAATCATGAGTAATTTCCTTGAAAAAAATGAAAAAATATCACATTTTGTAAATACACTCTCCCCGGGCCTTTTTGATTAATATTGATACTTATAAAATCAATGGAAATATTCGATGAAACTGACAAAAGATTTGGCTCATGAAAAAATTTCTATTTAAAGGTATTTTCTTTTTTATTAGGTTAAAATGGTGTTTTTCATATGTTTTAAAAATTTCTATTATTGGGAAGTGCATCAAACCTAGTCGGTCTCATTAATTATTTGCCCGGTCTAATTTATCTGGGGATATATATATATATACATATATATATATATGAAGTGGTGCACTGATGGATGGGTTCAATTGAATGACGGAAAGAAGGTATTCATACCCCGCCTCATATACTACATTATTCGTTCTTTAAAAGAATCTCAGCCGATGCTGATATCCCATCTGGGGTTCTTCTCAATGACAAATTCTTTAAAAGTACAAAGTTGAAAAGCTTGAACGTGTTTGCAATGCAATAAGTAGAACTATGTATAACACTATCTTAGGCATCTACACTTTTCGTTACGAGAAACATTACTAAAAATAGATTCATATTCATTAAACTTTTTAGACCGTCCTTCTTTGGTTCTTTTATAAGATGAGATTCTTTATAAAGAACAAATGATCTACGAGGCAGAGTATGAATACCTTCCCGCTGTCATTGTATATATACAATAAAATCTCTTGTTGAGTGAAACAAAATTGACTTCACTCTGATTTTTCTAAGCAACTTCATCATCTACATACCTTCAACTCTTGCAACCTTACCGAAAAAACAGATTGCCCTCACCACCATAATCTCTAATTAGCATGGTACTGCCATCTGTCAATAGTTGACCATTGCATCACGTGGCTGAGTTTTGTTCCCCCTTAGTGTGTGTAGTGGGTGATGTGGAAGGAACACGTCACGTGAGAAATAATTTTTGTTGAAAGGCATGGAAATATTTACTAGAGGTTATAAATGTTTTCCTGAGGGGTATAAATTTTGTTTGTGCTTTTCTTTATTGACAGTAAGCTATACCGGTGATGAACCGAACCGGTACAGCCTTACTGATTTTGGTAAGGTGGTTTAGGTCACCACCGTATACATTTATACCAGTGATTTTTCTTTGCCGCTAAACCTGCTTACACTGGTGCTCTGTACCACTGGTATAAATTTTCAGCACAATAAACCTATAACTGATGTTTTTAGCACCGCTATATATTACCTTAACCAAACACATAACCACCAGTGCGTACTGCAAGTGGTATTTGAAGTGCACACCTCAACGCACGAGATGTGAACCTCAAGTGCCTGCCTGTCTCTCCGGTCTGTCTCTCCCTCTGTTTGTAATAAATGCTTGTATCTTTTCGATTTTCTATTTCATATTGTTTTTGTTTACTTTTTTTCTCAGCTGCATGGTAGAATTAGATAAAACCGTGAGTGTTGAATTTATTGAACATTTTATGTTGACTGAAATAGTGTATGTTAGTAAATGTTGGATGAAAATCATAGAGTTTAGTGAATTTATTAAGTTAGTAAATGTTGGATGAAAATCGTAGAGTTTGGTGAATTTATTGTACTTATAACCATTTGAGGAAAGCGGGCTTTCATGAGTATGTTGTTCAAATAAACCAAAGTAATGTTCTTTGTTTTCATCCACAGTACTTATAAGGTATTAAATATTTTACAAACTTTTATGTATAATTGTTGATAACAACTAATTAAAACAGTGCCATCTTTCATTTCTGATTTTGGTGAAAAAATGTTTTTTGCTTTTGTTTTTAATTTTTGACATGATTTTTGTTGATATAATATGTTGAGTATTTCTGCAATGAAACTTAATTAAGCTTCACTATGCATCGCTTAGCTACGCATTGCATCACCAGCTTAGTGCATCGCTTTGCCTTGTTCTACATCACAACAATGTTGTAAGAACCATACGCCTCACACAAAAAAATGTGACTCAAAGTGTTTTTTAGAAAAAAACACCTTCAGGCCTTGCCGTGAGGCGCACGCATCCTTGAAGCATGCGCCTCATTTGGTAGAGGTGTATGCCTCCATCCGTGGTACACTCCGTAGATAAATTGCAATAAGATTGTATTAGTTTGAAATCGTAAGCAAAAAGAAGACCCCAACAATATCTACAAATAAGTTTGTGTTATTACTATAAAAAGGTGCGGAAGCCAATTACCGTGAATCAAGAATTGCATCACATATTCATAGTCAAAACTTTGATCAAAATAGAAGGAATTTAGTTCAAATTAGATCCACATGAGAAACCTTAGGCTGTGTTTGATTACTTTGGATCTCGGAGCCTTGAGGTGCTTCAACTGCGGTATATGTAGAAGAAGCTGGTACGGAGAACTGGCGGAAGGGCCTATCAAATCTTCCCTCCCTTGCAGCTTGGATGAATGGCTTTCCTGTACCTATCGCATAGTTGTTTCCCGAGCAGATAGCACGCACCACCTTGCCAAAAGAAAAAGATAGAACATGAGACTTCGGGAACTCAAGCCCCTTCGTTCGGAGGTAACCACAGACTCGAGGATCACTCGTGCTGGTCCGAATTCCAAAAAAATTGCTATTTTGTTTTGTCTTTTCAAAAGTACTAGTGACATACAATTATTGATATCCAGCCCTAGATCTGGTTGAAGAAGCACTAGTTTACCCAGTACTTTCCAATGCTACAAGGCTACGAGAGGACCGAGCGAAAATGACCGAACAGTTTTCAGGTCTCTTCCACGAATGGAAAAAGATGTGTGTGGATTCCACGTGCTCAACCAGAGACCTGTGTCAGAGAAAGGTCCTTTTGGCAGAGAAAGATGTATCAACGGAAACTTCGATGAAGAGCTTGAAACAACAAACATTGCATTGGAACCTCTCCCCAGCTCCCATTCTCCGAAGATCAAAATTAGGGTTCCCAATGCTTGGCTTTCGAAACAAAGGCCTCGAAGACATAGATTCAAGACAAGTTTTCATGGAAGGGCCGGGCCGTGTTAGAGGGGTTTTCTGTTTCGCAAAGTGGTCAAAGACAGAGGGCAGCATTTTCTTCTCTTCGCGAGAACTTCTGGAATGGAGTCAAGCACGAGAGGTGTCGAACTTTCCTGCATGAGCTACTGCTCAAGTCGAGCTCTAGTTAAGTCAGGCATCCAGCATGAGCGTCCCGCAAAGCCTGTTGGATTGGATAGTCTCATTGGTCTGTTGGGTCGGAAGGACTTGCTTCCTATATGTTAATTAATTTCTGGTCCACACGACTTCAGGAAGATAAAGCAGCTACTAAAGCTATGCCTGTCAATCGAGTAGGTGATTTTGGATAGTTTTGAACTACCTTGGACTTGTTTCATAGCACTCAGCCAGACAAATGATGATTGAGACGAGATTCGGCCATGGTTGAATCTACTCAGAAGATCCACGACAAAACAAACCGTGCATCTCTAATCCACAAATTTCAAATCTGTGTGGAGTGAAATCCATGGATTAGAAATCGAGCCACCCCCATCTGATCACTTGCATGGATCTCACATTATCGACAAATCTCCTACCATGGCCCTTTCTGTCCACCTAAAACCAACTAGAAGATATGATTCTCAAAATCTTTCAAAAAGCAATTGTAACTATGGACTGTCCATGGCCCTTTTTCTCCACCAAAGAACACTACGAAAATAAACTGTTGGCAATGAAATGGTTTCAGAAATAGCTTTTTGAGAGGAGAAAGAGAGAGATGTTGAAGCTCAGTCGATGGAGATGAGAGCTCCAATCCCTCTTTAGACACTACCTTTAACACTCCTAAGTGCAGGGAACTTCAACACTTTTGATGAGCCTGAGGATTTCAAGAAAGAGAAATAAAAACCATCGGCACTGTTGATGATTTCAGACAGAGAGGGAGAGAAGGAGAGGGAGGGAGGGAGAGGTATAAAGGGGGGGAGAGGGAGGGAGATGACTTACCTGACCATCTCCGAGTATATCTGCAGACACTTGAAAAGAGAGAACTCACCCACAAAAGATGCCCTTCCTCTGTGATGATGAAGAGGAGATCAGTAAAAAAAAAAAAACAGCCACCACCACTGAAAAGAGAGAGCTCAGCCATAGAAGATGCCCTTTGCTTATGATGATGAGGAGATCGGGAAAAAAAAATGACACTGCCATGGTCAGGGCAGAGAGAGAGAGAGAGGACGAGGATGCAAGCTTTGCATTACCAAACACGGTTTATAGAGGGTGAACAACAAGCTGGGCACAGCTCGTTAAACCTCGACTCAAAAGCGAGTTTGAGCCAACTATTTTAACGAACGAGCCAAACTCGAGCTCATTTTTTAACTCTTTTTTCAGTCAAGCCAAGTTCAAATTCATTGAACTCGAATATTTTAAGCTCGACTCGCCATGAGCAAAAGTAGTAGTTATTCTGTTTTTTCCATTTCACGTTTCATGCCATCCCGTGGTTCTCTCTCTTCTCTTTCTTCTTCAATGCCTCATCCAAATGAAAAGCGTCTCATCCAAATACCCAATACCACCATTGCCCTCCTCATTTGCTGCTGCAAATCCTGTCAAGGTACGCCTCCCTCTCCCTCTCCCTCTCTCTAACTCTAAGTCGAGGGTCGCTCATTGGGGCAAGGGTTTCTTCAAAACCCTTGCTCCAAAAAACGTGGTTTCAGAACACCTTCGCTCGCAGCGAGTGACGGATGAAACCCTCATTCACTGGAGCTTCGGAATCTAAAACCCTCATTCGCTGGAGCAAGGGTTTCTTTCTTCAAAACCTTGCTCCAACAAGCGAGGGTTTTAAAACACCCGCATTCGCAACGAGTGAGGGTTGAAACCCTTGCTCAGCAAAGCAAAGGGTTTGAAATCAATCTGAAAACCTCACAAAGCAAGGAGTTTCAGATTAATCAGAAGCCCTCGCTCAGCAAAGGGTGGCGCTGGAGCGAGGGCTTTCAGGTTCATGAAGGCCTCGTTCCAGCAAACGATCTGAAACCTTCATTCAGCGCATAAGTCACATTTTGAGCACTCAAGCGCATTTTTGGGGCTTGGAGCCTTCCTGAACAGATGTTGAAATAAAAAATTTCATTGAAGCCATCATTCATTCATTTTGAGCACTCAAGCGTATGTATATTCTATCTTAGTTCACATCTAAAAATAATTTTTTACAAAGCCAATGAATTATGGAACATTGGAATCGACTGAACAACAGTGGTTTTCATTATTTGAAGCAAAGAGTTCAGATTTTTTAAGCAAGCCAACTCGGATTCACTCTTGGCCTCTCTTAGTTAAACTCAGATCGAGCTCAACTTATCTAATAATCGAGCCGTGTTTGGGTTAAAGTTAAGTAAATGAGTAGAGTTCGAGCTTGGCAA
This sequence comes from Nymphaea colorata, assembly GCF_008831285.2. Taxonomy (NCBI): domain Eukaryota; kingdom Viridiplantae; phylum Streptophyta; class Magnoliopsida; order Nymphaeales; family Nymphaeaceae; genus Nymphaea; species Nymphaea colorata. The sequence goes on along the minus strand of NW_022204507.1, from coordinate 6,822,073 downwards.
GCTCAACTTACGTAAACTTGAGTAAGATCAATAAGATAACATGTAAAAGATTATTTACAATATCATCACGACAATAAACAGCTACATCAGATGTCCCCCTTGCTAGCAAGTTCCAACTCAATTCGGCTGTTTCTACTCATGTTCAAATTGATTTTTTTTTTAAATAATGGCCCGGCTAAGCTTCAGCCCAATCTTGGCCTGAGTTTAGCATCAGCAGTTTGAGTTCGAGTGAAGTTCGAGCCAACAATGCTGCATATACTTATATCTTATCTTGATTTTGGGTACCATTTGGCAACAATAACAGTATGTAAATTATGCTGATTTATGTTATATTATGTTACAACATTCCATGAATCTGCCCTAAATATTAGGGCAGATACATACCACAATAATATACTGTTGTGATTACCAGTCGACCCATACTTCCTGCTTTGTTCCTAGAGCTGCAAGCATTTAAATGACATTTTGATTTTTTATTTTTTTGGAGCATCAGCTTATCTTCCACAGGTATATATGATTGTGATATTTATACAGTCTTATGTGAAATAATTGCTTATTTATGTGCTTTGACTTATGTATGCTGGATTCTTGTCATTCCAGTAACATAGTGATCCAAATACTAGAATCTGTATGTGATGGTCACATCTACTGGATCAGTGATTTATTATCAGCTATAATAAGTATGACCAATCACAGGTTTGATTACTAGCCTGAAGCAAGATATAATCATCCGAAATATATGTGCAGCATACTAAGTGCGTGATTGAATTTTTATACATGTATAGGCCTGAATGTGACAAACAACATTTAGGAAGCACTTTGATAAAAGTGAAATCCATTCAATTGATTAAAACATCAATAGAATATGTTATGAAACATTGCCAAAAGAAAGCTCATTAAATTCATGTTCTATTGTTGCTATGATTTTCAATTGTTGATTTTTGGCTTTTGCCTTTTTATTGTTGGGTAAATCATTAAGCTAATAAAATTCCACAACAACTAACAGGATATTATGTATCAAGCCAAAATTGCTAGTAGTACTTCAGACAGACCCATAGTTACAATACACACCAGGGATGGATGTTTTAAGAAATTCAAACATTAATATGTAAATTTAATAAATTTTTGTTTAACGTATATAAAAAATTTGAAAAAATCTATTTTGGTGCCTATTAAAATTTTGAAACTATAGTTTGGTTCTGACCACACATTTTAACATATAGAGCACTGATATGCTTGTGCAAGTAATGTTGATCTTATTTTTCTTGTGGATTAAATATTTGAGTACCGGTTATGCTATAAGTCGCCAAAGAAATGATTGTCAAATAATACACTTTTTGGCACCTTCAGTCTTACATAGAAATTAAGCTCTCTTTTTGTGCAGTTTAACCGCTAACATGTATCTGTCTGTTTTGGCTTGCTTCCTTCTGTGTGCTTTTGAAGGGTTGAGTCAATTCTTGGCAAACATCACCTTGTATATCAGCATTAGTTAATTGCAGCTCTGCTGATATTTCTCCATTGCACAGATTGATTTTGCTTCACAATTAGTTCCCCAGCAAGCTGTTCATGCAACATAAATTCTGCTTTTGACTAACAAGTAACAAGTAATACAATGAAATGACAGAGAGCCTTTCTTTCACTTCTGTTTTGAGAAATTTGGTGGTGATTCTGCCGTCGACTGTTGAATGTTTGTTTCTTCATCCTGATCAAGCAGCAACAGGATGCATTACTTGCCTCAAATTAATCCCAAAGTTCTTTCATGAATTCAAAAGTTCCAGCATAACCGAGAAACCATTTGTAAACTAGGTACTATGTGTTGGTGGTTATGCATGAGTCTTTTTCTTGGTCTTGCAAAGTTGTCAGTTGCCCACCTGTTTTAAAAAAAAAAAGTTGTTTTTAATTAGTTTTTTATACTGTTTGTTTATTTTTCAACAAGAATATAATTTTTCATATTTTATGTTGATTCACAAAGAAGTCATTTAAATCACCAGATCGGCCGACAACATGGAATTTGCTAGGCAACTTCATCCACTCGTTCTCCTGTAGTTCATAGAGGTAGGTTTCCAAGATAAGGATAGGTATACTCTCTATGACTGCCTTTCCAACCACTTTATACGGCAACCATCTACATTATCCATTCATACATGAGTGGGATTTTTTATACACCCTTTTTTGCATTGGGGGCATTTGTTTGATCTGAAATATGAATTAGTCCACATTTTGCACACTAAATAAACATGTATAAACATTTAATGGGGTAACCTTTTTCATCAAATAGAAGACTCTTTTTTTTTTGGTTTTCTATTGGTTCATACATTGTAGAAGAGAAACAAAAGGGCGTGAGATAATGAAATAATAACTCCTGCACATATTGTAGAAGAGAAATAGAAGCAAGTGAGATAATGGAATAACAACATTATTTCATATACTTCTATTTCTCATACTTTTATATACACACTTTGTTATTTTAATCTCCTCTATATGTTCGTTTATCTATGGCTCTATATATGTTGTTATTTCACTACTTTATACGTGTCTTTTTTGCTTCTTGTAGATCAATGATGTCTACTTTAATTAATACGAAAGAATATGACACCGAATATCAATTGTTCGATGCCAAATTGGGTAAAGTTGACATACACGGTACACCAAATCTGAAGAACTTTGAAAACGTTGAATGATAGAAGTGTGATATTTTGGTAGAATGGAAAGAGGATGAAGTTGTCATTGTAGCATAATGTATGTCACATGAGGTGGAGCAGGTTGTGGAGAAGGAGAAGGATGGCGTGAAAGAAAATAAGGACGAGGAGGTGGCGAAAACGAATGGACAGGCCATAGAGTAAGTGAATGCAGGGGTCAGGAATTTGAGCAAGAGGGTGGTGGAAAAAAAGAGACAAGCTACAGAGACAAACAACACAAGGGATAGGGCATTTGAGCAAGAGGAGGTAGCAGAAACAAAGGGACAGGCTGTAGAAACCAAGAATGCAAGGGAGAAAGAATTTGAACACCAAGTGGTGTCAGAAATGAAGGGCCAGGCCACAGAGACAAGGAATGGAGGGGAGATGGAACCTCAACAGAAGGAGTTGGCAGAAGAGGAGTGACTTCTGGAGCTATATAATGCAGAAAAGAAAGATAATGGGGAGCAGAATCCACTGCTTGATGAACTAGAGGGATTAGTGTTAGATGTGCATATTGTACCTGCACTAAAAATTAGAGTTCTAAGCGAAGGAGGAAGTCTGATTCAAATTTAGAGGTGGCGAAGATAGTTTGGAAGAAAAGGAGGCAATTGTGTGACGTCAACGTAGGTAATGTATGTTGTTTATTGAGGTATTTGTAATTAAAGTTTTGGTACTAGATAATATCTTTGACACTGGTATTTCTATTGCACAAATGCAGGCACTGCCAATCGCATTCAGTCATTGATTGATATGAAGTTCAGTCAGACTCTCAAAAGCAGAGATTGGAGAGAATGCAAGTCTTGTTCTATGGTGCAATGGAACTCCAATTGGGACCTTTGTACACCATGGCACAGAAGTGGAATTCTCAGACAAACGCGTTTGTGTTTGATGGATTTGAGATGATGACCACCCTAGAAGATGTTGTTAGGCTGCTGCATTTGAGAACACATGAAAACCTAGGCTTGGGATGTTCAGGTACAGCTTGACTTTTTATGGTTGACAGATTTGGAGTTTAAGAAAGTTGTGACCTTTGGAGGAAAGTCGATGTCATCATTTGTTTGAGCTATAGAATAAATGGCAGCATGCAAATCAAGATGCACATAGCAAAACTCTCCTTACAACCAATCTTCTGATTTGTTACATGCCATATGTTATTCACTGCATTTTGGAATATATGCCGTAAACACAAATGATGATGTGCCTTTAGCCATACGTGGGAGACTACAACTGCTAATGCAATGTCACCATTCATCAATACAACTTTGGGGTGCTTCCCATTCATGGCTTCGGTGAGTACCTTGAACAACCACTCAAATGCCTCAGTAGTCTGATAAAAGTAGGATGCTCTACCAAAAAGGCCACCCATGAGCATTGGCACATCACTGAAGCATCTATAATCTAACCAAGACCCTTGAATATGCCTATAAGAGATTTGTAGCATAACCATCCCCATCTGAATGGTGTTGTAGAAACTTGTATCTTTACTTAATTTTTCGTGAATGGATTCGACTAATGCCATAATTTTTCCTCCTTTCATCAATTCTATCTTCTTTCTCCTTAAGTTGTTTGTATGATCCATGCGAGCGAATGGAACATTATCATGGCTGCTTTCTACTTTAACAAATAGGTCATATGGTTTCCTTAGTGGTATAACTGCATGATCAGCCAACTCACTTACTTCAGCATATGATGATGTCAATTTGTGATGCAACTTAACATGCTGCTCGTGTGAGAATGTGCCAATGGATGCTTGTGTTGAATCATCACTACGTGAATACAATATTTTTTATGTGGATGCCTTCCCACCTCAACTAGACCTTGTATAAATCCTGTGCTTAGTTACATATGGGGCTGATCTCTTCCATCAATCTTTCAAACATACATATGACCATTTTACAACTACGACATCTGTGTTTCTCTTTATCCTACTCTTCCATACATTAAGTCCATGGCGAAAAGCATAATAATTGTAGAGGCTATATGTTGCATCCTCTGTCTCAAACTCTATTTCTAAAGTAGGAGCACATCCTTCAGGATCTTCCATCTCAGACTTCATTCCTATAGCAGGAAACTCTAATCCTACAGCAAGACTATGTTCTTCGAGATCCTCCATCTCAAACTCCATTCCTACAAAAGGAATACATTCTTTGGTGTACTTTATTTGCTTGCAAAGGGACCCAATCTTTTAGTTGTCGTCATTTGATGATGTAGATATTTCATACACCATGCCATTTGCCTGCATAAAGTAGACCAATCAAATAACTTTTTAACATTGTCTCACGAATTATTTATTCACGCATAAATACCTTCCATCAAATAACATTCAACATTATCACATCACAAAGTTCAATGATCAATAACGAACCTTATCTCATGCCGTTTAGTTATACGTATCTCCTGTAGAAGTTTTGTCATATCTTTCTCTAGTTATCATTCCTGCCCTTCTTGGTAGATCCATTATTATCTCATTATTTCATAACCATTCCTTTCATAATGTGATTACATTATTTTGTCTTTGTTTACTTATTGCTTACTTTGTACATGTGCCTTCTCTCATTTTGTCAATCAATAACGGGAGGAATGATTATAAAATAATGAGATAAATTGGGATGCAAAAACGTATCCCCTGAATTCGTTCTCTCACACATTCATTATGTTACAAATTCGTTATCTCACGCAAACTATACAAACACATTACGTCGTAACAGTGTCTACCTCCTAAACTAGGATGCATTCACTATTTTGTCTATAACATTATCTACCACATGAATTGAGATGTAATGTTACCTGTTGCATCGATATTTTCTTTATTTTTCATCTCTTCATCACCTTTCCCTAAAGGTGGTGCTTCGATTTCTTTGTATGTCCAAATGTTGGAAAATAAATCCTGTAGAAGCCATTGCCTTTGTCATTTAACGTCCACAAATAAAAAACTAGAACGATATTGCTGTGAACTCAATCCTTTTATTCTGTTGTCATTTCTGTCATTCTTGTTTCAAGGTCAATCTTTCTTTAGTGGCAACCTCTACTCCCTTTCCTTCCTTCACTGGAAACCTCTCTCTTCTTTTTTTCTCTTCCTAACCGTCTTCCTTCTTTTGGGTGAAAGAATGCATGCGGCGTGAAGGAACACAGGTTAAGTACCTATGTTGTGTCTGTGCAATGCAATGACATTCAAGTAAATATGCACATGTACCTTTTTTTGGCACAAAGGTCATTACTGAAACTTACATATACGTAGCAGGTCCACCCCCAGCGTATACATAGGGTGCTCACATAACTTGGTCTCATAATGCTGGGGGTTGTACTACATGTTTTGGGGATTATGTGCATCATTCATATTTGTTTGGATGGATCTTCACATAGAAGTGAATTTTTCATTTTTGTGGCTTTGATTTGTGTTATTTTAATTGTTCTGATTATTTGATTACTTTGTTTATGTTGGCATTTGAAGCTAAAAAGAAGAATGCTTTTGATGCCATTGTGACACCATTAAATACCATTAGAGATTGTTTGGCAACAGTGGCGATTGTTACTATTTAATGGCAGATCTACGTTGTAGCTAGTGCAGATAATTGTCTACACCATCCCACAAATTAATTGCATTTACATATAGAAATTTAATTAATTTTTTTTTTTACATATGATTGCACTTAAAATTTGAAATTTAAACTAGAGTGCCCCTTAATAAAATATTTATGAGAGATTCATGAAACACTTGTTAAGGTTTTACATGTATGTGCGCATATTCACAAGACTTTTACTGTTTGACAATTATGGTATCGGACGATGCTGTCATTATCGGCCGTACATAACGACGACACTGATTAACAATGGACAACTCATAGGTCCAATGGAGTAGTACTGAAGAAAACTGCCTTACCTACAATCTTGGTTGATTCGATGAGGTTAAATAAGATGATTCTTTTCGGTAAAGTTTCTGCGAGAAAGATGCGATTAATGAAAGATGCATGCGAGAAACAAAGACATTTACATCATCAAATAGACATGCAAACCGTCCAGTACTTTTTGGAATTATCTCGACAAACTTTACCTTCCAGGGAAACATCTGCTGGTCAGACATTTTGGTGAAATCTAATATTATAGGCCATGGCTTACTAAAAAGTATATATGGTTTGTACATATTTCCCAGCAGTTGTTTTTGCAAGATCTCGACTAGAATTTTGAGATCCAACTGTCTAATAAACTCAAAATATACAAAACTACTCGCGGAAGAAAAAAAATCATCAACAACATAATTGTAGATATTAAATCTAATTGCTAAAAATAAATCCACAGCTGCATAAATCCAGAAATAGAGGATGTCATTAATGAATCACATATAGACGGTTGAAATCTGATGATCTTTCCTCATGCATATGCATGTAATGTTACCCAATAAAGCTCGTCTAGAAATGAAGTTGGACTTGCAAAAAAGCATCCAGCTCTAACAGCACACGCAAGCCAAACAAATACTGAACTGCCGGCCATTCTGGTTCCATATATATGTGCACGCATCTACGTTGAAAGATTTTATGCTTTATCCAAATTAACAAGAGTATGTGCTCATAGTGATATCATGTTTAATAATTTAATAATTATATGTTAATCCAAACAAAGTATGTGTTTCCGTCTGATGCCAATATGTTTATGAATCAGCTTGAGAATTACTGCTATATATTATATGCTTTCTATGGTTCCTTATGCTATGTCTTCCTTGCAAATAGGCATGCGACTTTGCTAAAGAACCAAAATCCGTCTCGCCAAAGTCAACTAAAAACATGGAATTAGGCATTAACAAAAGGTGTGTGATTGCCCATGTTTTAGTTACGGTTTCAGGATAGGATTTTTAAGGCCGCAAGAACTTGACTATCACTCTCTTTGTCTCTCTCTCTCTCTCTTTGGAATTTAAAGTAAAGGTGAGTTTAGAAATACATCTTGTCATGCAACCCAAAGAAAACAAATTTGGATCATCAGTGAAAGAACATTCAAAATTGCAAGCTGGAATGGATGTGGGTGGTCGGCAGACGGCAAACAAGGAAACAGATTTCTGACCCAATTAGGCGGTGACAAGGGCTCATGATTCAATTCTAGATGATGATTGGTGATTTTTGAATACTTGGTTCTGTTTCTTTTACTTAAGAACATACTCTTCCAAATAAATTACCGCACAAGCAAGACGTAAGCTACGATGGAAGGTATTAGTTGGTTCTGCTTATTTTCAAGAAAGGAGAGAATCAGCCTTCGTGTTGTCTTTCAATTGCCCTACATGTTCTCCAATTCATTCTTAATGGAAGCTATGGCTTAACTTTCTTCTTTTCCTTCGTAAACATGACAATAGTTTCTTTGCATGATTAGATGCCTTCTCTTTTCTGAAACTTTTCAGTTCCTTTAGTTTGCGTGCAGCTAGCGTTAACTTGCATATAATTCTTTTGAGAAGAATTGAAGATCATGGAGCTATCTAATCTCTGGTCTTAAATATTGGCACTTAATTAAGCGGTAACATATATAGTTTTCATGGCTTGCTGGGTTTCTGTAAGCTAAACAATGTAATAGACAAAAAGCTAATTTTGTGTCCATTCAATCAAAAGAAGAGAAAAAACAGACCTTGGAGGAGCAGTTAAATGGAAATCGATTTACCTAGCTTGTTGCTCCTTTTGTTGACGAGGAATGTACATTCTCCATGAATTCATAACCACCTCTCTGTACATCTCGAACCAGACACTGCTGCCTGCTGTTTTTGTGAAACGCCATTAATTGGTGGCCAAGCCAGAAACTGTGCTGCTAACGTGACAAAGTAACGAAAGGATGGTGTACACTTATGTAGGCGAACTGAGAAGCCGACCTAGCCTTTTTTTTCTCTCTTTTTTTCCTTCTGACTCTTTGGCAGAAGGGCCAATTTGTCATGATCCCCATGCGGGACATGTGGATGCGTTCGATATATCAATCTAATTTCTCTTCCTCCGTGGTGCAAAATTGTCTATGCACCTGTATTTTTTTCCCCTTTAATTTCCAAAGATTTTTCTTTCCTAATTTCAAACACCAAAGATGAAGATCAATTGCTCGAGTGGCCTATATTCGATCTTCCAGTGTAAATCGTAAAGACGCATGGACTGCATGCTAAAAGAAGCTGGCTGTCCACCGTTTTCCTTCTCCTCCTTTGCCTCCAAGGCCCAACATATATGCATATAAACCATGGTCGTCTAGCTACTTCTCAGTTGGTGCAGAAGGGAATATAAGTTCATGTACGATCGGAAAGAAAAGTTTTGGATATATAAGCAAAGATGCAGAGGCATACCTTCAAAGCTGGTATTCCTGTCTCCCTGGCTGTCTACTTGTCAGTTGTGTGTCCCTAGACTCACTAAAGCATTGGTATTCCTGTCTCATTTCATAAGTTGCGTTAATGGACAATATGAAGAAGATCAGAAATGGCCAAATTGAACAAGTAGGCTTGGCTCGCACTTATAAAATGTCGCTAAAATGCAATTTATTGCCATTTAGGTCGGCTGAAGCCATCCGTTTAGGCCAAACCCATTACCAATATCACATTGGCGACGGCATTTGAACTATTGACGATGGCAAAAGCCGGTGCCAATAGCATACTTTCTTGTTGCGATGTGCACTTGGATCTTTTGTAAGTGTTTCATGTTACTGATGTAGGAATTTGTTTGAGAAAATTCTGTCTTACTTCCCATGCATTGGTACATGGAAATTATGAATGGTCAAGCTCACTTTTCTAGTTAATGAGATGAGGGTACTCCTTCCCAAGTCCTATTTTCACTTGCATTTCTATTTTCTTTTAGATTATGACAAGTGGATACCACTATATAAGCCTAGAAATGCCCAGAAAGTTTGAAAAAACAAAGCCAAACATGACTTCACATAGTGAATTAAGGAATTTTGATGTTATATTGTGGCTAATTTGGATGAGATTTTCCTTTTCCAATTAATGACACCAGTATTTTTTTTTCTATTTTTCTCTTTGTGCAGTTTGCTATATTTAGATAATTGTTTAACTGAACTTTTGCTTTTTATTGTCATTTGTACCAATCAAAACCCCACACATTTAACTAACAAACGAATAATTTTGTCCAATCTAATTGACAGGGATGTCATACCTCATATTATTGCCCTATTGCTTAAGCTTTCCCGCCACATCCCTGTATGATAATTATTTTCATACAAATTTTGAACTCTCTCATATATGATAAGCTTTTTTTTTCCAATGGTTCAAACGATGTTGACCTTTGTGGTGCTAAGTTATACGGTTTGTCTGGTGAGGTACTATTTGTTTGTTTCTTAGAGGTGTCTGAATATGGATCCATGTTAGATCTCTACCTCTCAGCCACTTGTGGGCAGGAAACACATGGATGATGTCAACCCAGCTGACCTTATTCCCAGTGGTAGGTGGCCACAATACGACACTTGTTTAATATTTGTTTTCAATTTTTAAATATTTTTGGTCAAATTATAACTTAGCAACCAAACATGCTTACCCAAGACCAGGTTCCTAAGTCAACATGATTTCCTTTAAATCTTAGTTTAAGAAAACGGGCTCCTAAGGCCCGTTTGGCAATGAAAAAAGTTGTCTGAATCTGCCCTAAAATTAGGGCAGTTTCATGAAATATTAGGCTATGGTATTATCAATTTATCAGTCTTTTAAGGCAGCTTACTGTTAGTATTGCCTAGTGACCTGAAAATAGACTCTCTTGTATGTTTAGGGTCAAATAGGCACACAAAGTCATTTTCTTCAAATACAATAACACATCTAAAAATTTTGAAAAGTATAGTTCTACATACGGTGACAAACTATTAAAAGTATGGATAGTGGATAGCCTTTGTCACCAGCAAGATGAAGCATTCCAATGGTCTCAGCTTCATGTCATACTCAGTAGGTCTGGCGAATCATGTCATTTAATTTGTTGCTTCAATTTTCCACCAAAATTTATGAATCCCAACTGACCATTTAGATCAACTGATGAAACAAATCATGTTGTTAAGAAATCATCAATATTGGCAGCTTATATATATGTCAAATGTGACTATTGCCAACAAGAGGTAGCTCATAAGGGGAGATGCTGGCGAGCTGCCAACAGCGGACATGGTCGGTAACGCGTCATGTGGAGCTGAACAGGTGGGAAATGAAGCTGATCTATATAGCCCCTTTGCTCACTGCCAGCAGCCATCGCCTTGTTTGATAGCTGCCCTTCTCCACTGCAGAGCTGTCAATATTAATATTCAAAATAGTTTAGACTGACAACAACTCACCATGCAGCTCACCATATGTTAATTTTGGGAAAAAAGATAAAACCTGCCCACAATCATAGCAACTCACCATGCGGAAGGTTGGAAAGAAAATATTGCATGATAAACTTGGAAAGAAGACAACGCATGATCACAACTCCTCATGTATGAATTATGGAAAGAGGGTGATGTATGATCAAGAAATGGATCTGACACCACATGCAGCTACAAATCAGGAACAAGGTTGTAGCAACGAACGCATGTAGAAATTATTGTGAAAACAAATTCTTCTAAATAAAGCTGAAGGAAATTCAAAAATTAAATATTGTAACCGACCCATCTCTTGTATAAAGTACAAGGCAATAAAAGAAGACTCATCTTCGTTTTGATGACTGAGTACCGTGATGTAGGATAATATCTGAACCATGTTAAATTTCTCTTTTTTATCATTTGTTTCATGGTATCGAGCCTGCAAGCCCTTCTGGGACCTTCTCTTACTGATTTCTTTCCTACTACTTCAATGGCATCATCCTCAGCAACGTCATTGGCTAAGTTCTCTTTTCCTTCAAATGTGAATGTTGCTAATTTTGTCTCGATCAAGTTCACGCATAAGAATTTTTTCTCTGGCAAACTCATATGCTTGGCCTCATAGAAGCCAGGTCTTCTTGAGTTTATTGGTGGCACTATTCCTACGTCAAGTTCAAAATTGAACATTTGAAACTACTGAAAATGGTGAACCTTTCAACAGCCTTAATCTTGATTTCAGGGACCTGGAAGAAATCAGATCGATTGCTTCGAGACTAGCTTTCAGTATCTCTGTCTGAAGAGGTGTTGGGTCTAGTCATTGGACACAAGACTTCAGCAGAAGTATGGATGACCTTAACAACAACATTTGCACGTGAGTCAAAAGAGAGACATTTTCTATCGAATAGGAAATTACAAACTTATCGAAAACAAGATAAGTCCATTACCGAATATATCACTGGATTCATGTCTATTTTTTATGAATTTTCTGCTATAGGCAAGCCTCTCAATGATGAAGATAAAGTTTTTTGGTTGATGAGTGGTTAAGGAGCAGGTTATGAAGCCTTCTCCACCTCTATTCTTATGCCACCAATTTTGCTGTATCTTAAAGTTGTCTCGTTACTTTAAAACCATGAAAGCATGAAGGACCTTAGTCCAAGCGAAAGCAAGTTGAATGCTAATGTTGCATTTCTCACCCAGCAGACAGGAAATCAAAATAACAAGGGTCGCTACAACAACAATAAACACAGAAACAACGATCACTTTAACTCAAGAGGCCGTGGATTTGTTCCAGTTTCTTAATCTCGTGACAATCATGGATCAGCCAACTCTAATGGAGCTTCTTCAAACAAACCGAAGGTACCATGCCAAATATGTGGACAAAATAATCACTCTTCTCTTAAATGTTATCATAGATTTGATCAGTCATATCAACCACGAGATGTACCTCCAGCATTCTCTAATCTAAAGGTGTCAGATCCAAAGGACCAAGATTGGTATCTAGATACAGGAGCAACTTCTCATGTCACAAACAATTCAAGTAATCTTCAAAACTGTGTTAAGTACAAATGATCAGATAAAATAGTGCTAGGAAATGGTGAAAAATTTGACATTACTCACATTGGAACAGCCGACATAAAGGTCGGATCCAAAATTCTCTCTCTCTCTCTCTAGACAATGTTTTGGTGGTTCCAGGTATTAAAAAGAGCTAAATCTTTGTGAGCCAACTCACCAGTACCATCCATATTTATTTGAATTCTCTTTTAACTTGTTTGTGATTAAGGACAAGGAGACCAAGGCATTGATAGCAGCATGATCTGGAGAATGAGACTTATATGCCTCAAAGGCAATCCAAAGGACATTTTTTTTCAGCAAGGTTTCGAACAGCTTCTTCCGATGTTTGGCATGGATGCTTGGGGCATCTGCATGCTATAATTCTTGATTTTATGTCAGCAAATAAAATGAGTCATGAACAAAACGACAGGTTTTACCATTTGTCAAAGTTTCCAAATTGAAAAATCTTGTCAACTTCCACTTCTTCCAATAGAGGTTGATTGTGGTGCTATGTTTGAAAATGTCCACTGCAATTTGTGGAGACCAGCTCCAATGGCTTCTTGTCAAAGCATTAAATATTATGCTTATCAATTCACTCGTTATTCTTGGTACTATCCTATAAAGAGAAAGTCGGATTTTTTTTTCTTCCAAGTTTCTTGAATTACATACTATGATAAAAAATTAATTTTGTATTTCTATGAAGATTTTTCAAACTAACGACGAAGGAGAATTCAACAGCTCTTGTTAGGTGACGATCTTAAAGATCATGGCATCATCCATCAGAAGCTTGCACAAAATCGCCTGCTCAAAATGGCATCACAGAGCGTAAGCACAGGTCAGTTAAAAAATGAGGACTTACTCTCCTCTTTCATAGTGGATTACCAGCACAATATTGGGTAAAGGCCTTCTCTACAGCCATTTTGCTCATAAACCATCTGCCGTCTCAAATGCTGGACATGGAAAGCCCATACAAGCTTCTATTTGGGAAGCAATCACATTATTCTTGCTTGTGCGCCTTTGAAAGCAGATGTTACCCTTATTTACGAGGATATAATCAGCATTCCAACAAAAATCGTTGCCATGTATATTTATTGGGTATAGTGAGCGTCACAACGGGTATGGATGTAGATGTCTATACCCTTCCACTGGACGTGTCTATATATCACGCCATGTAGTCCTTGATCAAACTTTCCTTCTTTTTCATCAACCTCAAACTCATAGTTATGCTCATCCCACTCATGATAATTTTGTCTCATTCTCCCTACATCCACCCGATGCACATACAGCCCATAAAATGATCAACGGCTTGCACAAATGCATGTTGGAGATCCTCCTTTGGAACTAGAGGACCAACCTCATATAACAACCAAGTCAACCACCAGCCTTAATTACCATCAACCTCCTAACATACCAACAACTCATCCTCTGCCAATTGAATCTTTGCCACCTACTCAACCACTACTACTGACATCATCTGCTTCCCATGCCATGACCACTAGATCCAAATCTCGAATAGTAAAACCAAATCCAAAATATGCGTTCACCATTTCTATGCTGAAGGAACCAAACCACTAACTATGGCACTAAAACATGGAGGCTGGAATAAAGCAATGGAAGATGAGATGACGGCGCTACAAGCAAACAATGCTTGCCTCTTGTGCCAAGGAATCCACACATGCATGTCATTGACGGCTGGTGGGCATTCAAAAGAAAACTAAAAAGTGATGGGACATTGGAATGACTCAAGTCGCGTCTAGTGGCTCAAGGTATAGTCAAGTCCAAGTATTGATTTTCTAGAGACTCACCGGTGGTTAAATTTGCTACAATTGAATTGTTTTAAGTATTGATCTAGCTCATGATTGGCTTCTCAAACAATTAGATGTAAAAATGTATTTTTAAATGGCCATCTACAAGAATTGGTTTTATATTGAGATTCAAAGACACTACTCATCCAAATCATGTCTGCCGACTGAATAGAGCCATGTATGGACTGAAGCAAGCCCCTCGGGCTTGGTATGATCGCTTTGCAAAATTTTTATTTATCATGAGATTCACTGCTAGCATGTCCGACTCATTTCTCTTTGTTCGGCGACAAGATAATCATGTTACTCTTCTCTTACTTTACGTTGGCGACATCATTCTAACTGGCAACTCTAAAAAAATTTAAATGAGTTTGTTGAGCAAGTAAGGGAGGAGTTTGCAACGAATGATTTGCGAGATGTTAATTTTTTCCTTGGCATTCAGCTTCAAAGGAAATCAGATGGCATGTTTCTTCATCAACAAAAATATGCCAACGAGATCATTTGTCGAGCAAATATGCAGAATTGTAAATCCACCAACACTCCCGTCATGGTTAATGCCAAACATGATGCCCCCATGGATGCGCGATAAGTTGATGCTACTGGCTATTGAAGCCTTGTCAAAGCACTTCAATATCTCACTCTAACCCAGCCAGACTTGTCATTTGCAGTGAATTTTTTTTCAAATTTATACATGCACCCACTCTTGAACATTTTCAGATGGCGAAAGAATTGCTCGACATGTTCATGGCACATCTCACTATGGCATGAATTTTTTCAAGAGAAAATCCACCTCGCTTGAAGCCTATTTTGATGTAGATTGGGCCGGATGCCCAAATAGTAGATGATCAACTTCTAGCTATTGCATTTTTTTGGGACTACTTGCATCTCAAGGATTTCTAAGAAGCAACCAAACAAGCTAGGACATAGTGTGAAGCTAAATGTCGTGCCCTTGATACAGCCACCGAAGAGATTACTAGGGTCAAATACTCACATTTATACTCCAAGACGTTGGAATCTATTTACCTAAGCCACTATAATCACCCCAAATTTTTCTAAAAGACTACGCACTTTTATCAAAACACAAAACGCCATTTTTTATCCAAATTAGATCCAAAACCCAAGTTCAAATCCAAATCAAGCATTTCAGATCCATTTTCCCTTCCTTTTTACAAAGAATTTCCTTTTAAAGGGTGATTTTACTCTTTTTGGTAGGCAAGACTCATTTGCCCCTTCTTTTGACAAAAAACCTCCTTTTAGTGGGTGATTTTGGTCTTTTTGGTGGGCAAGACCTATTTACCCCTCCTTTTGACAAAGAATCTCGTTTTAGAGGGTGATTTTGGTAGTTTTAGTGGGCAAGACCCATTTGCCCCTCCTTTTGACAAAAAACCTCCTTTTAGAGGGTGATTTTGGTCTTTTTGGTGAACAAGACCCATTTGCCCTTCTTTTGACAAAAAATCTCCTTTTAGAGGGCGATTTTAGTCTTTTTGGGTGGACAAAGGCCCCATTCATTTTTAAAAAAATATATATTTTTATAAACCTAATGGCCAATCATACCCATTTTCAAACCATTCCTTTTTCAAAATAATTCAAAATTATGTGAAATTCAGATGAAAATGGGGTGGAATTCAAAAAATTTTAAATTTTGCTTTTTTTACTCCAAAATCTCTATAAATACCCCCCACTTCCCCTCTCTTGGGCAAGAGTAGCCCTTGGGAGAAACCCTAGAGTATTCTCACTTGAAGACTAAGGGTTTCTCTTGAGCTCTTTTTCTCTCCCTCTTCCTCTTTCCATTTCTCTTCTTCTCCAACTTGGAGCAAGTTACTACCCTCTTGGAGGCATCATCTTGGAGCTTCACTCAAGAGAGTCTTCAAGCTAAGGTGTTCATTTTCTCTAAGCCTTTCTCATTTAGAGGTATGTAATCCAAACCTCACTCCATTCTTTATTTTCTTTCCTCTCTTCTTCATCTCCCCATGGCCATATGAGATAGCTCTCACTCTCTATTTTAGAGTCAAGAGGCTATACTTGAGAGCACCGGGAGCATGACAAGATGAGATAATCTTTCATTCTATGATCAAATAATGTTATTCAATTTCTCAAATATAATCTTGTTGTTGTTGCTCATTCCTTTCTTGAATACAGACTTCTTTTGCTTTTCTCATTTTCTTCTCTTCTTCCTCTCCCCATGGCCAAAGGAGATAGCACTCAATCTCTTTTTTAGAGACAAGAGACTATGCTCAAGTGCATTGGGAGCATGGAAAGATGAAATGATCTTTCATTTCATAGTTACTTCATGCCCTCCCTCCTAGTTGAATCTTTCTCTTTCCATCTCTCTCCCTCTCTCTTCTCTCTTTCCTTCTTTGAATATTGTCTATATATTATCCATGCATAGTTGTTTGGTTTTCCATTTACATGTGAAAGTATGGTGGGAATGAGAGTGTGGTTTGGGGATTCTTTATCTTCATATTGATTTTTGTGGTTTGCATGACATTTCGCGTTAGTTTCCTTTTAATCATCCCATTACAACTCAAAGGTTGATGATTATAATTGTTAATTTGTTCATCAATTACTTTCTCATTTTGCATTCCTCTAGCACATGCTAATTTAGTGCTTCTATTAGAAATATATGCACATGAATAAGCATTTTATGCTTTAGTTGGTCATAAATAACAGTTTTTTCTTTTGGTGTTATGTTAATTTCTTTTTTTCCCAAACTAATTCCTTATTTACTCTCTAGTCTCTGCTTTCAAATGACATCATTCTGGGTGTATCTTGCAAGTAAGACATGTTCAGCGATTCATGTAAATTTGAAGTTCATTTCCTTCTTGTGTGCATTCTCCATTATGTTATTGTGTATTTCCCACATTAACTTACGACAGTCATGTTCTTACTTGGTTTTTCTCTTCTCCAACTTGGCTGCCTATTAAGTACATGATGTGCATCCAGCATTATAGCCATATATTGGTGCTGTTTGTAATGTTACATTAATCAGTGGTGATCACAATGCCTCTCTGACATGATAATATTGTGATTTGTTAGTGACCTAAGAACAAGTTGGCTTTGTTTGATTTAAGTGGTTTTTTTATTAATAAATATCGCTACTATTATTGCTGTTATGACATTTATTCAGCAATTTGACATGATTTTGAGCCGTTCAAGAATGACCTTGGCTGGAATTATACTTTATTTCATGGTACTGAAATCCACGGATCCAAATTAACCCTCTTTGAATCAATATAAGCACATGTCCTTTTTATTTTTAATTATTTTCAATATTCTGAATTTTTTGTTTTTTCTCTTTTACCTTTTTATCATAAACAATACAACTTTTAACATTCTCTGGTTCGCAAATAATTCCTGTTTTTATTGCAGCTAATCATTTGAAGCTTTTGCCGACTGATTAGATTTAGGAATAAATTTTAGCATCACTTCTTTTATTGACAACAATTTTTGTTCCTCGTTGATTGTTTCTTAATTCTTCTGACTTCTTTTATGCTATTTTATTGAACTCTTTTCTTGTGTCTTGCTTCAAAATCTTTTTGAAACCTTTTGTAAGGTGCCAGGACCTTAAAGCAAGTGAGCTCATTGACGTTTCTTCTAAACGAGTGTGACTTTTCTTGTTTAAATATATCAAGAGCATTTGATATATGTTTATTGCTGCTATTCCTTTTTCTCTTTTTATCATTAGACAAAATCATGTTTTGAAAGATTGTGCTATGGAAAGGAAAGTGTAGTGCAAGCAGATCATGGTCTTGTGCCAAAAGATGTAAAGCTTGATAAGTATGCTATCAGCTGTATATTTATGTTTCTTCTTGTTTATCTAGTCACCTCTAATAAGTCATTTTTCAGCAATCATCTCTGTTATCAAATTTCGGGAATCAGATGCATCAGAGCAGCAGGTTTGTATTCAGAGTTCTACATGTGCCACTTGGGAGAACGATAATTGTGGAAACTGGTTTTCTGTAATCTTTTTCCGTTTTGCTTATTGTGGGTTGTAGATTCTGCATCGGAGAAATTGAAGATAGTCTGATCGACATGGAATAATAGGTCGAAGAAAAGGATGCCTTGTTGAACCAGACGACGGTGGCCAAGCAATAGGGGGTCAAGGTGCACAATGCTCCTAGGGAGAGTAGTACCCGGACCAGGAGGCTGAAATTACCATGCGGCCAGCATTGGAGAGAACTGAACCTTCAGTAGAACTTGATGGCGGTGATGCAGTGGACTCTCTAACACACGCTCAAAGCATGAAGGTGCCAGGACAAAGGAGGAGAACTAGACTCATGGCTGCCCTGACTTTCAAGCCGGAATGGGAAAAGAGAACCTAGGTTGGTCTCTTCAAGCAAAAAATGCAGTTGATGTTGCCCATGCTATCAAGGGCCAGCGACTGCATACCAACCGAGGAGGGCATTCCGCCACCAGTGGACCCAAGGAATGCCCTCAACCAGTGATTACAACAATTGTCACCTAAGGAAAGGCGAGTACGTTTCAAGCACGGCCAGTGCTTCACATGCAGAGCCAAATGGGGGCGGCTACATGAGTGTAAGCAGCCGACGACCTGCTGGAAGAAGCCAAACCAGTGGCTCTTCCAGAGCTGCCAAAGGAGAAGGGAAATGTGTGATTGTTACCTCTTCCATCGCACAGCCAGCCTGTTAAAGGCAAACTGCGGGCAGCCCACACTCTCTATCTTCGTTTTGTGCCCGGCTGTGTGGACAACGCCTGCCAAGGAGACCCTAGCTACTGCGGTGAATGTAAGAGGATATGTCGGCACTGTTGGAGCAGTTTGGCTCGTTGAGGGCGGCGGGTCTGTTCAAGCCATCTTGAGTCTGCAGGGGCTCGAATGGGGGTCAACACAGGAGGGCCCTTCGGCGCTGCCTACAGACATTGGGAAAACAGGGTGCAGGGTTGACAGCTCCATGCAAGCATGTTTATTTTTGTTGGATGGGGACCAGGCGTTGAACTTGACACTTGACAGCCCTCTGCTAAAGCGACTCAGCAAGGATTCCTCCGACCTCCTTGAAAGAATAAGTACGATCCTTGAGGAGGGTGGTGAAAGGGTGACCATATATGACTTGGGAACCAACGGCCCATCATGAATGCCTTGAATTTTGAGAGAACCACCTCATACCAAGGTAAGGTGGGAACAATGTGAGGTGAACAAATGGGCCAAGACTACTGAGCTGGCCAAAGAGGACGACTAGCCCACAGCTTAACAAACCACATCAATTCCAGTCAAGTAAGGGGAAGAGAAACAATTTAGATTTCCGCATATCCAGCCACCAAATTCTACCGGATCCATTGGAGTGCATCATGGGCTAAAATCAATCACTATTCTATTACTGTATGTTGATGATATCATTCTTACAGGAAATTCACATTCATTTATAATGTCATTCCTTGTCACTGTCAGACAACAATTTGCTATGAATGATCTGGGTGATCTGAGTAACTTCTTGGGAATTCAAGTTGCAAGGACTTCCAACGGCTTGTTTATGCATCAGTCTAGATATGCTCAAGACAACGTTTCTAGAGCACAAATGCAGCAATGTAAAATAGTGAGCGCACCAATTACTGTTTGTTCCAAATCTCCTGAGGAAATTGATCCTCCTTATTCCGATGCTACCGCATATCAAAGTCTTGCAGGTGCACTTCAACACTTGACACTTACACGGCCGGATCTCTCCTATATAGTTAATTTTGCATGTCAATTCATGCATGCCCCAACAATGAAGCATTTTCAAATCTAGAAACACATTATACGATATGTTCTAAGCCCATCTCAATAAATCCCAAGATTTGACTCTCCAAGCATACTCTGATGCAGACTGGACGGGCTGTCCAGATACATGCCAATCGATTTCAGGATACTGCACATTTCTTGGTGCAAATTGTATATCCTGGAGCTCTAAGAAACAACCGACTGTTGCTCGCTCGTCTTGTGAAGCTGAATACTGGGCCCTCGCTGCAGCTGCTGCTGAAATTAAATGGCTTACCTTTATTTTACAAGATGTCGGTGTCTACCTCTCCAAAGCTCCAATTCTATTGAGTGACAACATTTCAGCACTACATACCACTATCAAAACAGTCTTTCATTCACGTATGAAACATTTTGGAACTCAATTATCATTTTGTTCGTGAACAGGTTGCACTGGGAGATATGAATACTCAATTCATCACAACTAAAGGTCAGCTTGCAGATCTTTTTACCAAACCATTGTCTCAGCAACGATTTAGCATCATGGCTTACGTATGCAACCTTCCCTTCGGTTGAGGGGGGATGATAACGCACTAGCTCACTCCAGAAAATCAGGTGCATCTTCAACGGTTCATAACTCAAGGAGATCAGGCATGGATCATAACTGCAGGAAATCAGGCATAACTAATATGGCAGAAAATCAAATCAGCCACGTGAGTCAAGAAACTAAAACACATATTGATAAGTCTCCAGCAATAAATCAGAATTCCAACAAATTAAGAGCAATAAATATGGAAGCAAAGCCAATCGTTCAAGCAACAAAAATGCCTCTTCACAATGATGACAGATTTCAGGAGAATGTCAGTTTCCCTTATTCAAAACCAATGTAGAAATTCAAGCAAACAGATTGTATGCCCATGGAAACTGATTCAAATTCGAATCAGACATAGCAATGTATAAATACTGTGCTAAGGGAACCAGATCATCATGAAATTGATGACTGAGTTGCGGAGTAGGAATTTTTCTTCCGAACCACATTAATTTCTTTTGCTCATCATCTTCATCCTTCTTTCTCTTTTACAGGCTTACAATTAAGTTGATGCCAAAGTACTTGACAATGTTAGAGCGGCAGAATGCAGCATTTTCAAAGATCAGAAAGCATAATCCTGCGAACTACATAAGGAGTCAAGAAGAGCAAACTTGCTCTTTGTCTCCCTCTTGGGTAACACGTCTATTTTTATTTTTCTTTAGTCCATGTCTTAATTGATGAAATTTCTTCAAGAATTCGTGTGCCATTTATGGATTTTCCTTGGCATATTTATGAACGCAGGAAAATTGGTCTCATTTCATACCCTCTTGTTGGGTTTTCCTAGGGTAAAAAAGCATGTCCTCGAGAGTTCCATTTGTTTGTTAGGAAATGGAATTAATTCCTGTTGCAACTTGAAGAATTAAGAGTTTTCAGTGGAAAGGTAAGCTACTTAAATGTGTTTTCCAAGTGTAGTTTCCTCAAAGATGATTTCAGTTTTGATATTTGAGTTATTTCTTTTTGTATAAAAAGTTTGTCCATTGTACAGCTGTGCCAAACACTTGAATATTGAGCTGCAACCATGAGAAGATTGTCTTTTATGGTCATGGTATTAAAGGTAAAATACTTAGTCATCAGTGTTTAACCACCGATAATATTTTCATGTGCAACTGATTTATTAGCAAGTAGCTTATGGTGCAAACTGTTTACAAGTGGTTGTTTACTGTTTAAGCGATTGTGCTTTCAACGGCCAAAGACTAAAATATCACCTCTTCTTTTCTCTTTGACTTTCGCTCCCACTTTTCTCTTGGAAAAATCAAATGGTCACGTGCCTACCAATTTGTCTCTTTCTAAATCAGCCTTTTTTTCATTTTTTCCAAGATATCAGGCTATTTTCCATTTTTTTTACGCCAAGACTAACATCACCTTTTCTCTCTTTGAATTTCTCTCAAACTTTTATCTGAAAATAAATGGTCAGTACGTACAATTTCACACACTCTCTCTCTCTCTCTCTCTCTCTCTATATATATATATATGGAAAAAGCAGAGAGGGAAAAAGAGAATGAATCTCGAGTTCTTTTAATATGAAAATTTGATTGTATTCATCTTTTATCTCAGCATCCTGCTTTCTATATCAAAATTAAACAAAGAGAGAAAAAGGATGGTATACCAATAAGAATAACTTATGAGAATTAGTGGAAGAGCGGCCTGCTCATGGTTTTCATTAATTTGGCTTTTTTTTCTAAAAGCAGCCACATAGATGTGTTTGAGATGTTTTAAGAAAATGTTGAGTGTTTAGTTGTATAAATTAAGTTATAACTTGAAAAGGTTACATAGTTTTTTATTCTTATAAATCTTAATCTATTGCATTGGACTTTGGTGATTTCTTTATCTTCTAAAATTGGAAATTCCAGACTTCGAGTGCTTATTTTACTCACTAAATAAATGGCCCTATTTTTGCGATATAGAAGAGTAATGACAAAATATAACTATAAAATTTTTAAAATAAAGCAAATACCTGTTAAGCAGTCGGTGGCAAAAGAAGGGTTTCTATTAAGAAATTGAAAATGTGAAGGCACTTTTCAAAATTACAGCAACTTATCAAGGATGACGTGAAAATTTTCTATAATAACCCGGCCAACCACTAAGGTCCTCTCAAAAATTTCCTGCCAAAAGCAAGAAGCCGGGAAGAGAGAGAGAAAGCATCAGAGCACTGACACATAGACCTGGGCGGCGGGCCAAGCCGCCACGGGGTACCCGGGACGCAGGCCAGCTGACACAAGCGGCCTTGCCGATTAGTAATTTTTTTTGTCGGTCTTGTTTTTAAAATTATTTTGGGAGCCTGAGATTGATTGAAACTTAGGTACTGATCGTATTTGATGTGTATGAATTTAGTTCTTTCTTGCTCTTCTTTTCAGTGTCCTTCATTCTCAATCGACTGATTGAGTTGATAAGCCTAGTAGTTGTTTCATGCTTGATCTTTTTTGAGAAACTCTGTTGAAGAATGTTTGGGATTTCTAGGTCCGTTGGGCTTCAGGTGACTGGATTTGTGGAAAACCATTCAGTATGCCCATGGATTGGATGTATTCATGATTGTTTTGTACCTTCTCATTCTCATTTCTTGGACATGAAAAAAAATTTCCAACTTCGTCTGTTTAGGTGTGTAACTCTGGGATTTCTGGTTGGATTGTTGGTTTTGGTGATAGAGTTTCTGGAAGATCATTTAGTGTGTGATGCATTAGAATTTTCAAATTCTCCTTTGGATTCACACTCTTGAATTCGTTGATGTTGTCTGTTTTTGTTATATCTTTGTGCCATCTTCCATGGATTGATCACTCAATCTCTAGTTCAATATGTTTGTTCAGGAGCGGACCATTTGTCCTTGATAACGTCATGTCTTGTGATCTGTTCCTTTGACAATTTTGTTTGACAATCTTCTTAGGGCTGGAAGTGAATATCTGCAACTTTCTTCTCTCTCTCTCTCTCTCTCTGAAATTTCTCCCAGCTCACCTTGCTGATTATTTAGTGCCTTATCTCACTTTACAAATAACTTAGTGCGCAAGAATGTGACAATTCCAAAATGGCAAGAAAGCAACATTTTTAGATAGATGAAGGCAGAAACCAGGGAAATACTTAAGGAGTCAAGAAGAGCAATCTTGATCTCCGTCTTACTCAATGTAAACCTTCTCTATGTTTATTTTTCTTTAGTTCTTGTCATAATTGAAGTTTTTTCAAGAATTCATATGGCATCTGTGGGTTTTCCTTGGCATTTTATGAACTTTATAAAATTTGTCTAAATGCTACTCTCTTTTTGGTTTTCCTTAGTGTAAAAAAGGGTGTTTCGGACATTTATTTGTTTTGAAATAGAATTAATTCTTGTTGAGACTTGAAGAATTAGGAGTTTTCAGTGGATAGGTAAGCTACTTAAATGTATTTGCTGAAATGCCGGTTCCTGATTTCAGGGACTCTGGTCATTTCACATTCACAACATCAGTTCCCACTTACTCCCCTGCCCTCTCCTAGCCACTCTTCTTCTGCGACCTCTCCTCCCCGCCCCATCTGGTGGGCACTGTGGCCAGCTGCTCCTCCCATCGGCTGGAGTCGTACTTGCTCTACTGATCGACCATGTGTTGTGCTGGAACGA
The DNA here is from genome assembly GCF_008831285.2 of Nymphaea colorata. Classification (NCBI taxonomy): domain Eukaryota; kingdom Viridiplantae; phylum Streptophyta; class Magnoliopsida; order Nymphaeales; family Nymphaeaceae; genus Nymphaea; species Nymphaea colorata. The sequence goes on along the minus strand of NW_022204507.1, from coordinate 6,797,916 downwards.
CCAAGTTCGCCATCGACAAGATGACTTCCTGGCCTTTGATCAGCTTGGTATTTTAGTGATTGTTGATTTGCATCCCAAGCTTCACTCTTAACACTTTCTTGTTAAACTAAAGTGCCTCTTTGGTTCTTGGTCCATATTTGTCAGCTTATCAAGTGATATTACTAACCCAAATCATGAGCTTTTCTTGGAGAGAATCCACTTAATGTCAGACCATCGCATTTCAAACACTGTTTCACAAGTGTTAATCCAAAAACTATTTTGTTGGCCGGTCAACTTAAGGGCCAGTCAAAATAGTTTGCCAAAAAAATGGTACCGAATTGGTCAATCTCCATGATAATTGAAAAGGAATGAATATTAAAAGTAATTGGAAAATGATAATACAAAACAAGAATTGCACTATTTAGAATGAAGTAATTTTCATCTCAGATGTATATATATTTTTTTCTATTTTGTAATTTTTTTAATTAAGACAGGTGTGTTCCTCCTAGATGCATCCACAATCATTAATTTTAGTCTTCTTCTTTTCAATCATTGCTTAGACTGAATTGTAGCATCAAAATGACAAAAGAGGGGCTTGGCCCGGCCCAATTAAATTTTAATCAAAAAAATATATAAGAAAAATATTATATATATACATTTATTTATTTAAAATTAATTAAAAATTGTCGAGCCTGGCCAAGCCGGGTGCCCACTTCTATCTAGACATAATGTGTGTGCCATTATTGCATTTTACTTCTTGATTTTGTTACATTACCTGGCGGTAGATTTCTAGAATAAGTCTATGTTCTTATCCCCGCCTGTTTGATTGTCACATTGAGATTGGGTATTTTTGAAGCCGAAGCTGTGTCAAAACAATAATTTGATCAAGACAGTATGTTACTATGTTCTCGCTTTTTCAGTACGGTAAAGAAAGCTTGAATTTTGGACGACAAAGCCTTGCTTCGAATTGCTTTTGGTGATTTTTCAGATACTGCCTATTGAAAAGTGAGCTTATTTTTATTGAAAAAAAATGTGATAAACCTTATACTTTAATACAAGAATATGTTGTGATAGCTGCAAAATCGTCTACAAATATGATTGAACAAACCAGCAGACTTCGTATATACATCATCCATCCTCTACATATATGACAATAAAACAAACCTCATTTAAGGATGGATTTTACTTTGAACGTCTCATACTAACGTCCGAGCCTGGCAAGAAGTTGAAATATGTTTATATCGATCATTGATCATTTGGCAATTTGTTCAGTATTTTGGGAAGCATGAATGAATATAAGTCATCCCACACTCAAAACATTTTACCAAGATACTGACCAAAAGTCTGCGATATTCTCATGTCCCTCCTCTCCGAGAGAATAGCAAGAGGGACAGTGTGGCCTCCTCCTTCCTCTCGCTTCCCACCTCTTCTTCTTGTCTCTTTCTTGCTCACGCTTCTGACCGCTCGCCATTCTTGCTCAGCCTCTGATCACTCGCCATTGGCACTGTCTCCTCTTCTTTTACCATCCCTCTCATTGTGTTTGTCTGTCTGAAGGGGGAGAGACCTGCTTCTCTCTGTCGATTTTCTGCTCCGAGTTGCTTGGATGTCCATGGAGACACAGGCACGCTTTCTCAACAATCGCGTCTCTTCAAAGCTCATTTTACGGGGGTCCCATTGGACCAATCTGTAACGTGTCTGAACCGCAGGAGGGAAGCGTTCTGTATCCCAACCACAGAATCGGAATGAACTCCGTCTGAACCACGGTTGATCTATTTCACTTATTATTGGCGCTTCCATGGCATTATCTTATTGTTTGAGCTCCGCCTCGATCGTCTGATTCCAGCGATGCAAACTCTCTGCTCAATACCACATGATGTAAGAGTGGTTTAATAGAGGTGGAAAATTTATGAGGATCTATCCCTAATCACCTTTGGTATTCTGAGTTTGTGCTCATCGACTGTGGTCGTTTGCTAAGGAGGTCATTTGTCTTCATTCTTCTCTTTGTGCACTGTGGTAGGAACCAGTATAAGTCTTATATATTTATTTTTATGCTTGAGCATGTGCATTTGAAGGCTAGTATTACTTCAAAACTCTAACAATTGGTATTAAAGACAAGTTCTACACTCCTATGTATCATGTACTATTTGTTTGTTATTGAGAGAGAGGAGGGCAGATTGTCACTGGCCATTTCGAAACTCTATCCCACTCGCGCTCTTGCACACTCTCTGTCTCTGCATTCACTCTCTCTCTTGTAACTCTTTAGTATTTTAAAAATAAAATAAGAAGGGGTTGTTAGCGAGGGGCTCTGTTTCCTCCACCGGCAGCATCCGACAAACCCCTCTTCAGGTATACGAGAAAGAGACATAGATGGAAGGCCATTGGGCCCTCCCTGAAGCAAATCAAAGGAGAGCGGAAGCCCTTCTTAGCCGAACGGAACATAAGAGACATAGATGGATTGTCTATCACGATGGAAACCACCGACGAAAAAGGAGGGCGTGGGCCACCAAGTGGCAGGCCTGCCTTTTTCTTTTCCCGTCGATAGCAGTGCCTCCTTCTGGGCGAGAGGGAGAAAAGCAGATGAGGAACACATACCCAGGCAGCCTCGCGTCTCGTTGCCTAGCAGCAGCACCAGCAGAACAGACCCGTCAGGGGCCTGGTCCGTTATGAAAAGGACGACAAAATGGGGAGGGCCCTTCCTATGATAATGGAGAAGGTGAGGGCTTTTCCCCACCCTTCCATAGGAGGAGTAAAGTGTATCGTTATGTCATGGTTTATCACCAAAGTGAGGCCGCAATGGCCTCTCACACTTGCTTAGGAAAAAAAAAATATAAAGGGCCTTATTATTATATTTGTTATTTCATTGTATTGATCAAGCATGAATGGTCACGTATATCTTTTGTCACTTGCATTGCCTAATTCTGTTATTTTTTATAGCTCAAGTAATATTGTCATTTTTTATGGATCTAATTCTACTATTGAAAAGAAATTGTACTGTTGACATTAGGATATATGGATATATACCTAACACTTCATGTGAATGAGTCTGCCCTTTTAACTAATAAAAAGACAATACATGAGAAAGCAATCTTTGAAAAGTGTGAGCGATCTAATCGCCTTCGCCTTCTGCTTCTGTAGTCTAGAGTTGCTAACTCCTTTGTTCCTCTTAGTCCACTTGATTCTATCATTTCCACCTGCTGAATAATGTTCTTTCAACATCTCTTACAACATGCATAATGATGGATAGACATTCAATGATTTGATGTCCAAGTGTGTTGAGGAAGAAGAGAGATTGAAGAGTGAAAATGTGCATACTGCACATGTGGCTTCTCATAAAAGTCAACATAAAATCGGACCAAAGAAGAATGTCATAAAGAAAAAGGCTAAAAAGTCCGCTACATGAACATCTAACCAATCAACTATCAAGCCTCAAAAAGATGTCTCTTCTACTATGAAGTGGCTTCTCTTTCGTAACCAAGGAAGAAAATGAACCATAAAAAAAGAGAAAAATGATGAAAAAAAGGAGAAATTGTGGAACATAGGTAATAAAGTATGGTGGCCACTGTTTGGTAATACTGATATATGGTAATAAATGTGGCATGTTGAATGAAATTCTATATGTTTTGGCACTATCGCGTAGGACATATTAAGTATATGCAGGGTAAGACATACAAGAAATGGGCTAAAATGAGCAACAACAAAGTAGAAATTATTCATACAGATGTATGCAGACCGATTGCCCTATGTTATATGGGCAAAAGGTATTTTGTCACTTTTATTGACTATTACTGCTAATTTATATCTATCTTTTATTTGAGAAATTGGAATTCTATTAAGCTTTGAAAGACTTTAAGAATGAGGTAGAAAAACAAAATGGAGAAGTAATGCAAGTGTCTGATCAGATAGAGGTAGCGAGTACTATGGACGTTGTACTGTGATGGGGTAACAGGAGGGACCTTTAGCAAGTTTTCTGAAGGAAAAAGGCAATGTACCTCAGTGCACTATGTCCGCTAGTGCATATTAGAATGGTACAACTGAAAGAAGAAATCATATGCTTAAAGAAATGGTTCATCCTATGTTGAATTATTCACTACTCTTTATTGTGTTGTGGAGTGAGCCTTTTAAGGATAGCTGCACACAATTTGAATAATGTACCTGCTAAAGTTGTTTCTAAAACTCCTTATAGTTATTGGCAGGCAGAAAGACTCCACTATTATATATGCACATTTAAAGTTATCTAGCAGGAGCCAAATTATATAACCTCACATAAAGGCTTTTGACCCTATAACAATTAGTAGCTTCTTCATTGGTTATCCAGAAAGGTCAAAAGGTTTCATATTTTATTGTTCATGTCAATGACAATAAGATTTGTTATTCATCTAGATTAAGTGGTGCACTTATAGGAGCCCAATGATTTCATAGATGATGATGATCCAATCACCTTTATGGAAACTATTGAGTGTATGCAATCTGCACATTGGATAAAAGCCATAATAGAAGAGTTAAACTCTACGGCTAAAACTCAAGTGTAGGACCTTGTCGCTCTATCTAAAATAGTCAAACACATGATGCAAATAGGTATTTAAGATTGAAGAAACTCTAATGACAAAATTGAGAGGTACAAGGCACTGATGGTTGCTAAAAGGCTTCACTCAAATGGATGGCATTGACTATAACGAGACATTTTCAACTAAGAAGTCAATTAATGAATATTATTTTACTTTCAAAACTCGTTTTGACTTAGAGCTACATCAAATGGATGTAAACATTAAATGGTGATTTACCTAAAGATGGGATGAAGAAATGTTCTCCAATTAACCGTATCTGCTTTTTCAGATATTCATATACTTAGATTCAAACACATATTTTAATAAGAATGAGAGAAATGTCATATTCAAATCTGAATCCCAAATCAAATTTCAAAATTTGAATCTAATTTGAATCTGATTTTTATATTCATGTCTGAGTCTGAATCCAATTTTGGTCGATTTTCATATTGTGAGAGCATCGAATATAGGATTTTGTTTAAAACTAAATACAAATTTGAATTCAATTGGATATTTATGTATATCTAAATGAGAATTTGATCGAATATTATTTCTTAAATCTGAACTGATCTGATTTCTGAATTAAATATTAAATTTTTTCATCTTCTGATCTTTTCGAAACAATTCTGTCAGATATCTGATTCAAGGCTCGAAACAATTCTGTCAGATATCTGATTCAAGGCTGATATATTCATGGCATTTTTAATTGGAAGCCTCCCACCTCCAACATGTTCACCATTATAAATAGGGGACAAGCCCATTTGGGTGTGTCAAAGTGGATATGGATGTACAACAAGTCAAGCGAACTCAAGCTCGCCTCAAACTCAGTAAGCCTCTACTTGAGCTCGACTCATTTGCTAAAAGAGTCCGTTTCCGGCATATAGACAAGTTCAGTTCAAGTTACATGAACTCCACTCAATTAAACTTCATGAACTCAACAAATTTTTTAGGTTTCATCTAATCTTTTATATATTTGAAAGCATTACCAATTATTCTTGCTCAAATTTTCTATACCACTCCCAATGATGAGAACTAGGAGCCTAATCTTCTAAATACAAAAATTGATTAATTAATAGTATGACTACCTTTTCTAACAGATCCTGAAATTAAACATAATTTCATTTCATTAGTAATATGACCACCTTACAATATCTTAATATGAACTTGTCAATGTTGCCTATTGAGGAATTAGTATAGATTACAATCTTAGGGAATGCTGTATCTATCCATCGGCCTCTTAAATTTGTTTATAAATGCATATTAAAAAATGTTTTGGTACAATAATAGCAACCTTAGTGTTTGCTAAATGTAAACAGTAATTTTAAATGTAAACATAAAATCTCACAAAGGTAAGTAAATAGCTGCAATAAGACAACGTTGTTGATGATGAAAATGAAAATAAAAGTGATACCTAGGTAGAAAATGAAGGATTTTCTTGATATGGGTATGGGAATTGTACCATTAATGGGGTAAATCGGCTCTAATTGATCAATATATATATGTATATCGCTATGTTGAGCTTTTTCTACATTTTTCTGTTTAAAAATTCTCATGAACTAACAATTAATAAAAAGACAAATTAGAATAGGTTACCAACCAGAATATGTGGTTCTGTCATTTTGGCATGACCAGCCAATGTGATTATATAGAGTGAGGAATAACTGGTCAAAGTGAAAAAACAAATTAGAAGAGGTTACCAGCACAATATGGTTTTGACTGGGATTTCGTCAGGATAACAGTTTTTTTCTTTTTTCGAGCATACCTTTTACCTTCACTCATCAAGCCATGCCTGAACAAGATGATGATGACACACATAAGTCACATTTTGAGCACTCAAGCTCATTTTTGCGGCTTGGAGCCTTCTTGAACGGATGTTGAAATAAAATATTTCATTGAAGCCATCATTCATTCATATATAGTGCACGGTATGTGATATTTTAGGACCAGAGATGCAATTCTTGTGCCACATACAGCATCTGTGCTCCAAAACAACAGAAAAGAGCATAAATGAATAAAAAAAAGTTCATTGTTACTATCCCCAGGTGGACTCTGTTTCACTAAGGAAGAAGATAACCCCAAAGTGCAGAATCTCTTCTTCAGCCAAATCTGGTACTTCTCTGTCATCAGGTGGGGCCAGTTGATAATGAACTCGTGCAGGGTGTAGTACGAGCTACAAAAGAAAAAAGAAATAAAGAACTGATCCGGGCATCTGCCAGATCAGCAAGAAAACAATAAAGGGGAAAACTGATCGAAAAAGGAATCAAAAAGTGACGTGCCGGATTTCGCCTTAGGACACCTTTAGAGCAAGAAATGAAGAAGAAACTTGAGGAAGAGAGAGAAAGAAAAATTAATACCTGTTGTTGTTGGGTTTTTACTGCTACTGCTCAAGCTCTGGTCTGCCCACCGATGGCCACAGATGGCTGGTGACAGTAGATGCTTCCAGCTGCTCAATGTAAAATCCTCAAAAATAGAAGGGGACAAACAAGATTCAAGAGAGTGAGGAGAGATAAAATGAGATAAGGAAATGGAAAAGAAGTCAACAAAGAGCCACTTATACCTGTATTGGGAAATTTGACATTGACCCGTTGTTTTGTACACAATTCCAGTGAAGACCCTTTTATTTTTTGCGATTATTAACATGCAATCTGTTGGGTTTCAGTAGAGGTCAGGTTTACCCGTTCTTTATAAAAAATTAAATGCAGGACCTAATCAGGGAAGACTTTAGTTGCGCAGATTAAAGTAAAGACGATTTGTTCATAATCCCTTATACATGCACCTGCAGCTTGCATTACAGATCCTGCTCCACCCAAAAAATTATTCATAATGTAACAATAGCATTATAGAATGTAGCTGCATGTGTATACATCAATCATACAGATCTATCACACTTACAAAAAGTCCAGTAGAAGCCGTACATTGGATTTAAAACAGTTTAACACTTGTTTATTTTTTTAAATTAAACCGTAAAAAAAGTAACGTATATATGTCTTCCTAGCCACTATGTGCGATCTCAATGTATTTAAATCTAAGAATCCACACCAATAATGTTTTCAATGTTTACAAAAACTGCTCCACAAATTAAATGAGAAAAATAAGAGGCAACTCCTTTTGAAAAACACCAAATGTCCAACTTCTCCTTCTGTTTTTCAAACAAACACTTGATCTCATCAAAAGTATTAAAGTAATCATCCAAATGATGAAATTATCCCATCAAATTGAAAATATTATCAAGAAAATAGAATTAAAAAGGAAAAACTGCTAATTAATGGCTCCGGTACAAACACCAAAGTTATCTAGATCAAGATTGTGGGGATAAGTTTAAGTAGAAAGATGTCACTCACTAATAGCTATATATATGTAAAAGGTATTCTGAACTGACAACCAATATGAGCTATTAAGTTGAACCAAGTTGAAGAGTATGGTCTCAAAAATGTCAATGGCTGATATATATAAAAATGTATCTCAGGGTTTTTGACGTGGCAACATGCAAGATTGATTATGGAATTCTGCCCATAAGGCAAAGATTTTTGTGGAGACATCTCAAAGATAAAAATTAAGGATGTAGAAGATATAGTTATCAGAATCATTCACGAACACCAAAACTGAGGACATTTTTCCTTTCTTAACTAAAATTAATTTTAAGACTTCTACTTGGATAAAAATAAAACAAAAGAATTAGTCAACATGTACAAGTAGGCCAAAGAATGAGCAAACATGTAAAACTAATCCGAAGGTGGATATTAAAACCACCAAAAGGAGAATATGAGTTTGTAGATCATTGTATGAAAGCTGGGAACATCCTGAATGGTGAAATTGTGTTCCTTTTCTTTTTGTATTGATATATATATTCACATTTTGATAGAGGGAAAATGTAATGGTGAAAGCAACAAAATACGTTACTTTTCAGGGTTGATTTCATCTCTCCAACAATGTCTTTCCTCCTTAACAAAAATGTGGCTGCATTTTCCCCAAGTGCAATGACTTGTAAGGAATGGATCTTGCGAGACATATCTTTCATTGATGGGAACTGGAACTTGCTCGATGAGAGGTGCGCATCCTTATCTATACTGGTGACTTAGTGGCTGGTATATGTGCCCTACAGTGGTGATTTCGTCGCCGCTAAATAAATGTATATCAGTGATGTTTAACATCGCTCCAAGTCTTCACCGCTATGGACCTACAACAGTAGTTTTTGCCACCGTATATCTTGCCCTAACCAGTATCGGAGACATTGAGAGCCCGCCCACTTCAGCTGCATGCTTATCTTATCGCTCAAGTGTCCCTCCCTCTCTGTTTTATGATTAACACTTGTATCTTTTCTACAAGTTAGCTATGTTTTTGTTTTAATTTACTTTTCTCTCAACAATATGGTTGAATTTAACGAATGTTGGATTTAACAAAGGTTGTATGTCAAATTAAACCATGTCAAGTTTAATGAATTTATTTTACTTCTAATGGTTCGATGAAAAAGTGCCTCGCAAGTGTGTTGCTTAAATAAATGAAAGTATTGCTTTTTTTTTTCATCTGCCATACTTACAAGTTATTAAATATTTCACAAGCTTTGATGGAAAATAGTTGGTAACAACTAAATTCATTTTCTGTCAGCACGCAAACTAGCAGATAGTTTTATCCTTCATTTCTGATTTTGACATGAGATAATAATGGTTTTTGCTTCCTTTTCTTTTCTTTAAATTTTTGACATAATCTTTGTGGGCATTATATGCCAAAACTTATCTGTCACAACTTGTTTCTTTGCTAGTTCTCGCTTCACATAAATGAAATTGGTTAACCCTTTAATATTTGACATGCACAAAAAGTGCACGCTAATAATACTAAGTCTTTGATGATAACTCAAATGCAAGCAACCAATCAATACTAAAATAACATAAGACATTTACCTCGAGTAGAGAATAAAAGACTTGACGTAATTAGGCCTTTGTCCTGGGGCTTCAAATACACTCTAACAAGCTCCGTTGCCTCCAACATCTAAAAAAGCAACATATCTAACTAGAGCTGCAACAAAAAGATAGCAACTAATTTATGACTGTCACAAAGAACACCTTGCTCATGGAGAACATGAAACAACAATCGACAATCAGACATTTTAAAAACTGATACAAATACCTCCAAGTTGTAACTGGTTCAGTAGTTTGTCGAAATCATCAATATCAATAAATGCTGATTTTGTTGTAGATCAGGCTCCCTTAATGTATTTTAGAATCCCTCCATGGACATCAATAAAATTGCCAACTGTCACATGAAGACAAAAAAAAGGTATTTTAAAGACTTACCACAACTACAACATGTTTAACAGTTCTCTTATCTATTATAAATTGTTCAAATATATTAAAAGACTACTGAAAGAACCAAAAAAAAAAAGGAACATGTATCTACCAACATTATGGATCTTATAGAGATTTTAGTAGCAAAGTTTCTTATATGTACAAGTTAAAGTCACACTGCTGTTAAAATAGATTCCACCAGTCCTTCTTTTTGAAATACATTATCAATGAGAATAAAAAGCATAGTCAAGGATTTCCTCTTCTTTAAGTCCATATACAATTTCCATGGTTTATGGCATATTATCAAGGAAGGTTGGAACAAAAAATACCTTCCTAAAACCAACAACCAATGGCCTTTAATCAACCTGAAACACTGAATTATAGCAATAGTAAGCTTAAGATTTATCCTATCCTAAAAATCCACATTGAAGTAACATACCAACTTTACAATATTGAGTTAATGTTCTATACATGTGTTTCTATGTGTCCATGATCATTTGGCTGAGCTTGGCCATGCATCGGTTTTAGGGATTCATACTAAGCTAAATGAGTATAACAATTCAATCTAGTCAAGCAACTAATGTAAGAAGTGAAGACAGAGGTTGTCTAAACGAAAATAACATTTTCTCTCCAAAATAAGAGATAATAAGCTTAATGTATGAACATAATGTCCACACTCTCATGTGATATACTTTTTGAGTAGACTAGAAACATGAAGTATAAATCCAAGAATAATATTGAAAAGCAATAAAACTACTCATGAGCACTACAATGAAACTTAAAAGAGAAATGAACCTCATCAGAAACTACACATTGAAGCCGTGGATCTGATGTTGTTAGATCAATTAGCAGTTTGTCATCATTTGAAGTCAAAAGTTCCAAACCAAGAGGTTCACAACAAAGATCTGGTCATTACAGTGACCAAGAATGCTGTTACTTCATATTGTTAGAGATTCATAAGCTCACATTCAAGTCTGCAAAAATAGATACTTCAGACAACATTGAGAAATAGATAGATTGCAAAAAATAGATGAAGATGGAAAATCCCTTGTTGCACTTCAACCTAGCAAATAGACACTCAATACGAGAAGGGTGCTACATAAGCATATTTGTGTGTGTGTATACATAGATACATACTTATATCTGTATATATTTTATAATTTTATTCCCTTAGGTTCATCAACATAAAGATTGCTGTTGATCTGCAAGTACTTTATGGAAGAAAACATACACAAATTTTACTAAAAGATCAGTAATATTAACAACAAATTATTAACTGGAAATGTGCTTTTTATTTTTATTAATTGCCATATGTTCAATTCTGCTAAATGAATATCGACATAAAGAAGTTATATACACACATACCGATGCATCTCTCCCTCTCTCTATCTCTCTCTCTCTCTCTCTATATATATATATATATATATATGTTGATTATTGACAACCAAGCATCTGTTCCAAGAGGAACAGATGCACCTGGTTGCAAGAACATTTGAACAAGATGTTTCTGTTCATGCTGCACATGGAATAGGAACCAGACGCAATTATGGCAACAGTTCTTATTTTAGAACAATTATGCCAAGGGTAACACCAAAATAAATACCATCATGGTCACTTTGAGCAAGATAGTAAGAAGACTTGGAACTAAAGTCTTAATAAACTTATATGCATACCCTATATTACATTTCAGAACGCAAAAGTCAGATTCCTTTAGCTCCAAAGCCTTCTCTCACGCTACAGGGAACAAGCAGAAGGCTTATGCTTTAGCAAGCAACATAAGCCAAAGAGTTGGCTACTTTACCCATCCCTATTTGCTAAAATAACAGGAAACATAGAAACCTTAATCAAATCAACATATCGTGCACGACCACTTGACTATATGTAGCTTCGAAGAGATTTTGGCAAGTCAATCCGTATCATGTAGGAGCAAACATGTGTGTGTAGTATCTCAATCACACCTGAAGATTGTAGTAACCTTAATCAAATCAGGGCCTACGTGCTAAAAATAATAATAAAATTTATATTCCAATAAAGACTAACGTACTTCTCTTCAACTGCATTAATCCTTAAAAAGAAATTTAAGATTTTCAGTTTGACATGACTCAGGTCCCACAAAAAGTGCAAAATATAGTGTTCTGTGTTTGAATGAGAGCGCCAAACGGAGTTTAATTTTTACCATAAATTAAGGATTCAAGTTTAATCTTTAACTTAGATTAGAATTCTTCTGAACTCGTTAAAATGAAAATATAATTATGAAAGGCTATAACCAAATTCTGGGCACAGCCTCAATTGATCTTGGTCTTCAGGGAAGGGAAAATTTGAAAATAGAAATGTAGAACAGATGCATGGACAGCAAAGAATATTCTCATTAATAGAAGTGCGGATATAGAAGCTACATAAAAAGCTTCATAATCAGTCTATCGTCTCCTCAGATTCCTTTCTATTGGTGGGGAAAGAGCATGATAAAAAAGAGGAAGGGGTGTTGGATAACCAATCACTGTAGCCTAAGTGAATTGCATGGAACGGTTAAGCCTTGGCCAATACCCAAATTGAGTGTAACCATTCAGCACCTGTGGCTGTGGACAGGTTCGATGGTAATGACTGGAGCAAACATGCATGTGTAGTATCTCAATCACACCTAAAGATTGCAGTAACCTTAATCAAATGAGGGCCTATGTGCAAAAAATATAATAAAAAAATTATATTCACTAAAGACTGATGTATTTCTCTTCAAGTGCAGTAATCCTTAAAAAGAAATTCAAGATTTTCAGTTTAGCATAACTTAGGTCCCACTGAAAGTGCAAGTATAGTGTTCTGTGTTTGAATGAGAGCACAGAGCGAAGTTTAATTTTTACTGTATCTTAAGTATTAAAGCCAAGTTTAATCTTTAACTCAGATTAGAATTCTTCTGAACTCGTTAAAAGGAAAATAGAAATATGAAAGGCGATGGCCAAATTATGGGCACAGCCTAAATTAATCTCAGTCTTCAATGGAGGGGAAATTCAAAAATAGAAATGTAGAAGAGATGCCCGGACAGCAAAGAATATTCTCATTAATAGAAGTGGGGATGCAGAAGCTACAAAATAACTAAAAAGAGTAAAAGCTTCATAATGAGTCTATCCTCTCCTCGCATTCTTTTCTATTGGTGGGGAAAGAGCATGAAAAAAAGAGAGAGCAGGGTGTTGGATAACCAATCACTGTAGCCTGAGTGAATTGTATGGAACGGTTAAGCCTTGGCCAACACCATAATCGAGTGTAACCATTCGGCACCTGTGGCTGTGGCTAGGTTTGGTGGTGATGGCTGGAGAAGGGACCAGGGTTGAGTGGCTCTGGTTCGCCTAAATGAGCCCACAAAATTTGGTGTCTGATTTTGATGATAAAAAGGCGTTGGGTAATTCTGGTTGGCATTGTTTGGTAGAAAAAGATCAAACGAAAGGAGAGAGAGGAGGGAGGTTAGGGGCGGAAGCTTCACATTTGTACGAATAAATTTATTGCAAAATATGGAAATTGCATGTCAAATGAATGCCTACCAACCATCTCTATACCATATTTACAATTGCTTCCCAAAAAGTCTTATGAAAATGGGGAAGATAAAAGAGCTGATGTGCCCATGCCCACGGAAACTAGATCAACCAAATCCTAATCAATCAAAAGAAGAAAAAGAAGTGAAGAACCAGAATACCTCATCTTTCTAACTCCTGTATCTTCAACCCAAGCCTGACAAAACAAAAGGAGAAGGAACCAATCGACGTTACATCATCCAAACATGAGATTCTGCATTCTCAGCAGAGGCAACAAATCAAAAAAAAAAAACCACAATTGAAACAACTGAAAAGATGAAGGAAACCCTACGTTCCTTCTGTCACATGTGACAATCAAGCAAATCAACAAAACATGAGAAATCCAGACATTAATCCACAGAATTAAAGCTGGAGCTAATGAATATGTTGGGCAAAATGTGAGGGTCAAAGTGAAACAAAGACATTAATCCACAAAAGAAAACAACTAACATGCGGCCACCTTAAACAAAACTTTCAAAGAAAAAGCCCATATCCCCCTTAATATGTGGCCAGATTCTCAAGCTCTTCCTTTGCCTTCTACCAAGAGTTGGTCACCTGTGCATCCCCTAATTCTCGCGCTCATCCAATTGAGCCGACTGCAAGCAGATTACATTTTATGGACAATTTAAGAGTGAGACTGGCCAGATTCTAATTAATTTTTAATATTTCTTGAAATTTTTATTAACCATATATTTTCTCTTTTTTTCGACAAATATTTGAAAACCAAACTCCTATTCGATCCAAGTGAACCAGCAATTCGGTTATTGCTGCAAGCAGAGGAGAGGAACAACAACATGACGATGGCGAGGTGAGCACAGCAAACTGAGCAAGGAGAAATGCCAGAAAACGAGCAACAAAGCAGGTGAATCATGGATTTTTTGATGAAGCAGAAAAATTTTGAAAACAATGACAGAATTGAGGAACCTTTCTTCTTCTTCGCCTCTTCTGTCTGCGACAATCATGGATTGTGATGGATGCTTGACATCAGTGCATGCTGCAATGGCAAGGGCCACAGGGATGAGGGATTGGCTTTATTGTCACAAGTAACACATCTTTTTTACGTTGAGATTTAGGAAAGGATCTACAAACCGATCCTAATTTCAGTTTCCAATATTTGTTGTAGTGAGTACTCACCGGTGGAAACCATGATGGATCGGGAGGGTGAGAAAGAGAGAGATAATATAGAGGCAGAGAGAGAGGCGATGCATTAGAGGTGATTTGGTCTAAGACCCTAAAAGGCTAGAAGGAAGTTGATATGGAAGAGCAATCAACACATACGAGGGTAGCATGAGAGAAATCCAACCGACATAATCTGCCTTTTCAAGACATTATGTCCAAACAAGAATCTGAAGCCTCCAATTGATGTTGTTATAGATAACAGGAACTTTCCAAATGCATATCCAACTAACCTTTCTGGGGTACTAGAAGGTGCTAGTAAAAAGAAAGACGCCGCAGCGAGACAAAGAGGAGCAAAACGCAAACATTCCAACCTCTCTGTTTTGTCATGCATTCAATCTTTTGTTGTTTAAAAGAATGGGGAAATCCTAGATTTACATTACACTTCTGCAACTTAACTGGTGGGTTTGAGGGGAGAAAGAGAAAGAGAGAGAAAAAAGGTGTGGTTCACACAAAATATGCAAATGGCTTGGTTGGGAAAACTCATTCATTGTCCTGACCAAATGTAGAGGTTTTTCGCTACGGTTCTCGTCCTAAAGTATTGGTCGTAGGGCATAAACAAAAATATTGTAGTGACAGTGTGCTAGCATGAATTTTATTTGTACATGCCTGCAGTTGAGACACTATGTCTTGTTTAGATAGTCTATCAAAACTGGGTTCTGAAATGCAATAATATATTCTGTTGTGACCATCATGAAATATACATATGTGATGTTATGCATAGTATCTTAATACGGATGATGGTTAACATACTCATGCCCACCTCTCCGTTTAACACATAAATTTGACAATAGAAAATCTTTTTGTAGACACGATTTTATTTGAATGAATAATAAAACGAATCCTACAGTTGCTTTATTGCAATCTGGTTTGTTTTACTATTTTATGACCTCTTTGTAAACATCTTTTTATCGTAAAACCAGTTATTATTGTATCATTGTTGCATTTAATTTTTCTGAGTGCTTATTTCCTACTTCTAAGCATGATATTACTTGAGTCTATCATAAAATAAATCATGTAGTTGTGTTATCGCATGATTTTTTGTTCTTATCGCATTCTTGTAAACCCAAATTTATTTTAGGATATCATAGAATGAATATTTCATTTGCATTATTAGAATCTATTTGTCTGACTGCTTATTGCCTTTTATTAAGCACCTTGTTATTGTAAAACCAATCCATACAATGATATTATTGCTTTTAATTTTTCTAAGTGTTTATCACATTGTTGTAAACACTATTTTATTTGACCTATGTCTTAAAACAAATCCTACAATTGTGTAAGCAAACATAATAGGACTCAATCAGAGAGCTCGGAGTGCCTTGTAATACTGCATGCTCACCGACTACAGAGAGCCTTCTTGCTTGCTCCTAAACAACCAAAAAGAAATATGCACAAATCAATAAAAAAAGGTTCACTGTTACTACCCTCTGCTAGACTCTTTTTTGGCCAAATCTGCTATTATTTGTCATCAGGTGGGGTCAGTTGATAATGAGCCCCTGCAGTGTGCAGCACGAGCAACCAAAGAAAAAAAAGACTTTGGGCATATTCCACGTCAGTAAAAAAACAAGAAAGGAGAAAACAGATAAAAAAAGAATAAAAAATGAGGGGCCCAATTTCGCCATAGAACACCTACGTCACCCGGGTGCGGCAACCCTGGTGATGCACCCGCGTCGCGTCTGCGACCCAGATTTGAACCCAGCCCGCACCTTATTGATTTCAATTTTTTTTCAGTTTCTTTTATCAAATTTGATATTATTAATATATTATAATAATAAATTAATAATAATAATAAATACCCTCGCTGCACCGCTGCATCACAATTTTTTGAGATGTATCGCACCGGCACCCGTACCTCGCGCACCGGTGACATAGCAGAACACCCTCAAAGAAAGAAATGTAGAAGAAACTTGAGGGGTGAGAGAAAAAAAAATAATACTTGTTGTTGTTGGGTTTTACTGCCGTTGCTCAAGCTCCGGTGTGCTCGCCGATCGCCATAGATGGCAGGGGACGTTTTGTTGCTCAACATAAAGCCCTTACAAATAGAAGGCGACGAACAAGATTCAAGAGAGTGAGGAGAGATAAAATGAGAGAAGGAAACAGAAAAGAAGTCAACAAAATGCCACTTATACTTGTCTTGGGAAATTTGATGTTGACCCATTGTTTTGTACACAATTCTAGTGAAGACCTTTTTATTGTTTTCAATTATTATCCTACAACCTTTTGGGTTTCAGTAGGGGTCTGGTTGACTCGCACTTTGTAAAAAAATAATTTCAGTACTCAGCCAAGAAAGATTTTAGTTGCGCAGAGTGAAGTAAAGACGATGTTCAGAATCTCTTATACATGCAGCTGTCACTGCATTACAAATCGTGCTCCTTCATGATAAAATTCTTTGTAACGTAACAATTGCGTTATAGAATGTAGCTGCATGTGTATACATGAATGTTGATGATGTATCTCACTACAGAAAGTCCCCGTACATTGGATTTAAAAACAGTTTAACACATTGTTTTTTTTTAATTGAACTGTAAAAAAGTAACGTCTATATGTTTTCCCAATCATTACGTGCGACATCAATGTATTTAAATCTAAAAATCCAAACCAACAATGTTTTCAATGTTAAGAGACACTGCTCCACAAATTAAATGAGAAAAATAAGAGATAACTCCTTTTGAGAAACACCAAATGTCCACCCAACTTTTCCTTCTATTTTTCAAACAAATGCTTGATCTCATCAAAACTATTGAAGTAATCACCCAAATGATGAAATTATCCCTTCAGGTGAGCAGGATTTTACCCACCGCCTGAAAGAAGGCAAAGCACTAAAAAATATTAGTCACCCAAATGATGAAATTATCCCTTCAAATTGAAAATATTATCAAGAAAATAAAACTGAAAAGGAAAAATTGCTAATTAATGGCTTTCGTACAAACTCCAAAATTATGTAGATCATGATTGTGGGGATGAGTTTAAGTAGAAAGATGTAACTCACTAATAGCTATATATATGTAAAAGGTATCTGGATCTAACAACCAACATGAGCTATTAAGTGAACCAAGTTGAAGAGTACGGTTTCAAAAATGTCAATGACTGAAAGCGAGATGTATATGTAAAAAAGTATCTCGGGATTTTTGATGTGGCAACATGCAGGATTGATTATGGAATTTTGCCTCTAAGGCGAAAATTTTTGTGGAAAAATCTCACATATAAAAATTAAGGAACTAGAATATAGAACCAAAAGGATCATTCCTTGTTCGTTGAAAACTGCAAACACAAAAACTGAGGATGTTTTTCCTTTGTTAACTAAAATTAATTTTAAGTCTGATACTTGGATAGAAATAAAACAAAAGAATTAATCAACCTGTAAAAATAAGCCAAAGAATTAGCCAACTTGTAAAACTAATCCGAAGGCGGATATTAAAAGCACCAAAGGAAGAATATCATTCTGTTCTTCATTGTATGAAAGCTGGGAACATCATGAAAGGTGAAATTGGCTTCTTTTTTTTGTTAACAATCGCCATGATTTCTTGATGTATAGATACACCTTTTGATGGAGGGAAATTGTAACAGTGAAAGCGACAGAATACTTTATTTTTTAGGGCTGATTTCATCTTTCCAACGATGTCTTTCAACATGTGGCTGCATTTTCTTTCCCCTTAGTGCATTGACTTGTAAGGAATAGATCCCGCGAGACATATCTTTGATTGATTGGAACTGGAACTTGCTAGGAGAAAGGTGTGGATATTATCCATACCAGTGATTTTTGTGGCTGATATATATGCCCTACGGTGGATTTTTGTCACCGTTAAATCGTATGTATATTGGTGATTGTTAAATATTAACACCCACATATGTCTTCAACGCTATAAAACTTCAACGGTTGTTTTTTCGACCGGTAAATCGTGTTGTAACCAGTACCAAAGAAATAAGCACATATTACCACTATTATTTGAAGCAAGCACGCAACCGCCCACTTCAGTTGCCTCTTATCACTCAAGTGTCCCCCCCCCCCTCTCCGTTTTGTGATTGACACTTGCATCTTTTCTATTTTCATATTTCATGTTAGCTATGTTTTTGTTTTAATTTACTTTTTTCTCAACAACATGGTAAGATTTAACCAAGGTTGTATGTCGAATTAAACCATGTCAAATTTACCATTTTTCTTGTACTCATCAGGACATCTGCAGCTGCACAAACAGTCTAAAGTTACCTCTAACAAACAATGTACCTTAATCACATATTGATGTACATGTTTTGGACATTAATTGAGATGGCCAAAAATCCAGTTCAAAATCCAATTTGTTGGTAGATGACATTATTTGAGACTGTTTCTTTGTTAAATTCATGGCAAGTACTGTTCTCAAGAAATTCAAAGGAATTGAATAACCCAGAAATTTTCAGGACTTGTTTTCTAATGACTCAATTTCAGCAAGTAACCAGAAGGCCCATCCCACCCTTGGGCCTACACTATTATCAGCACAAAGATCAGAAAGGAAAGATCTTGTGGAAGAAAATATAAAAAATAAAGGATGTGAAATGAAAAGCTGCTAACTAGCAGGTAAAAAGTGAATGTTTCCACCGGCTCAGCCTTTCCAACCTCTTGATCCTAGAATGCAGTCCCAAACTGAAACTCAACCAGTCACACAGGCAAACATAAGGTGCAGTGCACATGCAAATGGAAGCAAGAAGTCCATAGGAAATACAGAATAAGTTTCTTTAGAACTGTCTGTTTCACAATTTTAATTAAGACTGGAAAATATAATGTCATCTAAGGCTACTTCTCCAAGTTAATATAAAAATAATCAACTATGAAACTGTTCCTTTACAAATTACAACTTTTCAATGAAATAAGTATTGTTTATAGGGAAACATTGACTCGTTATAGAAAATATGACATCCTTTTAAAGTGCCCCTCCCACAATTAAGGAACTGAGTTTCAGAAGTACCTAGGACTAATGAAAGGTTATGGAAGACTATTTTTTTTTTTATCCTATCTCTACTGAGGAACTTCAAGACTTATGACCTTAAAAAAATTCACTCTCGGTGGATCCTGGCAATGCAATGTGGTTGGACCCTCATGTTGGTCTGAATGAGTCAGCCTTTTAGAGGAGGGTGAGTCAAGGCCTGAGAGCATAGCAAGTTACAAGTCTCAGTAAGACATGTATTTTTATTACTATAGGTTAGGTGAGGTTACCATTATCCTTTTTTGGGTGACGAATCTTATGTGTCCCTAATAAAGGGAATCTGTAAATTTTTCAAGGTTTCAAAACCAAAAAGGCAAGGAAGCACATGAGATGTAGCTCCAGTTCCTTCAGAAAAGGTAAGATCTTTGGCACAAAAAGAATGGACAAATAAGATAACAAAGAAAAATAAACGACTCCAATTCCTATCTCAGTTTATTTGAAATATACCACATATATAATCATCATTCACATTATCGATTGACAAGAATTTTCAGCGATCAGAAAATCCAAATACAGTATTGTTTTTCAAATCGAAGAATTTCTTTGCATGACGAAGGGTGTTAAAAAGATTGAAAAGTTGTTTGACGTAATAAAATGATTGACAAACACCTGCTTCATTAATTGAAGAAAAATGTTAAAATCTTGAGCAATTTCTGTGAAAAAATCACATTTTTTACATACACTCTCCTGGGCCTTTTTTTTATTAATATTGATACTTATAAAATAGACAAAAATATTGAAGAAATTGTCAATAAGATGTGGCCCATAAAAATCTTTCTATTTAGGTATTTTCTTTTTATTAGGGTAAAATGGTATTTTTCATACTTAAAAACAGTGGGGCATGTGCCTGTAGGTAATTGTAAAATATAAATGGTTACTTGTAACTTTTCAGAAAAAAAAATGCATCAAACCTAATCAGTCTCATTAATTATTTGTGCGGTCTAATTTGTCTAGCGACATATATGTGTGTGTGTGTGTGTGTGTGTGTGTAAAGTGGTGCATGGATTGATGAGTTCGATTCAATGATGGTAGGAAGGTATTCATACTCTGCCCCCTATACTGCATTATTCGTTCGTTACAAAAGAATCTCATCTTATGGTGATGTACCATATGGGATTCTTCTCAATGACAAACTGTCATTTATTACAGCATCATACTACTAATGGTATCAGCTTGGTTTTGAATTGAAATAACATTGTTGTATTCAATGACATGGATGTCAAAAGAAAAAACATAGAGTAGAAAGAAAACCCAACTCCTAGGTTGGACCACTAATCATTTGTTTGTTGGCAACCTCTTCCTAAATATGCTCAAGTGTTATTCCGTGCACTAAGGCATGAACGTGTTTGCAGTACAATAACTAGAACTATGTACAAGACAATCTTAGGCATCTAAGCCTTTTGTTACGAGAAACATTACTAAAAATAACTTGATATTCAAAAACTTTTCAGATCGTCCTCCAGAGGTTCTTTTATAAGGTGAGATTCTTTATACATAACGAATGATGCAGTATACAAGGTGGAGTATGAATACCTTCCTGCCGTCATTGTATATATACAAGAAAATCTCTTGTCGAGTGAACCAAATTGACTTCAGACTCTGATTCTTTCGAGCAACTTCTCTACATACCTTCAACTCTTTCAACCTTTCCACAGAAAATAGACAGCCCTCGCCACCATAATCTCTAATTAGCATGGTACTGTCATCTGTCAACAGCTGACCATTGCATCATGTGGCTGAGTTTTGTTCCCCCTTAGCGCATGGATGCGGAAGGAACACATTGCCTAAGACATATTTTTGGTTGAAAGGTATGGAAATATTTACTAGAGCCTATAAATCTTTTCTTGAGGGGTACAAATTATGTTTGTGCTATTCTTTAATCAAAATAACCTATACAAGTGATGAACGCAACTGGGGCAGTCCAATACCGTTGACGGTTACAACTGGTATAGATCTCTAACGATGAGGTAGTTCGCAGCCGTATATACTTATACCAGTGAAATGTCTAGCCACTGGGTATTTATACCGGTGTTCTCTAGTACCAGTAGAAATTTCACCACTATAAACCTATAACAGCGATTTACCACCGCTATATTACCTGAACCCATAACGTAATCACCATTGTTATTTGAATCACACAACTCAATGCACAAATGTGCACCTCGAGTGCCTGCCTATCGCTCATGTCTATCTCTCCCTCTACCTCTGTTTTGTAATTAATGCTTGTATTTTTTTTTCATTTTTCTATTTCACATTGTTTTTGTTTAATTTTTTTCTCAGCCACATGGTAGAATTAGATAGAAGCGATAAGTGTTAATTTATTGAAGGTTGGATGTTGAATGAAATAGTGTAAGTTAATAAATGTTGGATAAAAATCATAGAGTTTAGTGAATTTATTGAACTTATAACCATTTGACCAAACCGGTGCTCTCATGAGTATGTTGTTTAAATAAACCAAAGTAATGTTTTTTTTGCTCTTGTTTTTAATTTCTGACATGATTTTTGTTGATATAATATGTTAGATTATTTTTGCCATGAAACTTAAGCTTCACTATGCATCGCTTAGCTACACATTGCATCACCAACTTAGTGCATCGCTTCACCTTGTTGTACTTCACAACAAATCAGCAGTTTCGCCATTTAGGTCCTTCTCAACGACCTCCTCTTGGGGATCTAGAACAAAAGAACTATCAAAGACAGAAGATGAAGACAACTGCAGGCCATCATTGATTGCATCAGTTTGCTGTGTTCTCCCTTGAACAAAACCAGCTTGATTTTGCGATTGAGATTGCAAAGACGTTGATGAAAATGTGGTGCCATGCTCCCCTGTAGTCTGTCTAGATGTATTTTCATCCATTCTGCAAAGAAATCTGAATGAGAACTAAAACCACCAGAATCATTATCACCCATAACTGTATGAAAGCTACTCCACTGCACCTACTCTACTCCATTTGATACTGTAAATATAAACAATATCAAATGTTTTAATCAACATCTACGCACAATTCCTGAATACTCAAACCATACTCATTCGATATATATGAGAATTTCACTATGAAGTATACAACAGTAGATAAACCACACACATATTCCCATCAGTTATAAAATATTTACATAAGTGTTCAGAAGAGCTTGAACGTTAAATACAAAGCCAAGTGCATGTGTAGAGTATCCATAGAAGCAAGTACATATGTAGCTTCATGTACGCATCCACCATAACAAAAAGAAGCTCAACCAAATCAAATATTCCCCTTGCACCACCTTCGAACAAGACGTCATACTTATGTCGGGGATTCATCTTCGAACAAGACGTCATAACAGCTTATGAACTGAAAATGAAAATACATACGTGTCTAATGGCAAGCATAAAGGGCATAGCAAGTGCTGAACTAGAAATCAGTAACTAATGACATTGACGACAGAAAATTCCAAAGCACCGCAGGTACACTTTTAGTTCATTCAAGTTGCCTTGTCATACTGCATGAACTATGGTGGTAAAGAGTTTGAAGCAGCTGAGAACTATGGAGGTAATCATCTACGTTGCATCAAAAAGAAAGAACTTCAAAAATTACTCAACAGGAAAATAGAAGGGAAAGTTCCAAAAGAAAGCATCTGTCTCTCTACTTTGAAATGCTTTTCCATGTTACTCCCAAATCAATGTTGTAAGAAGCGTATGCCTCACACAAAAAAAAAACACGACTCAAAGCGTTTTTTAGAAAAAATGCGTTGAGGCAGGGCCTTGAGATGCATGCATCCCTGAAGCATGCACCTCATTTAATATAGGTGTATGCCTCCATCCATGGTATGCTCCGTGCTTGAGGCATACGCCTCAAGGAAAGTGTTGAAAAAAGTAATGCTATATGTTTGTAATTTTTGAAATAAAGATAAGAACATTGTTTTTTTTCTTTACTTACTATTATATTTTGTTATGTATTATTGTTTTTATATGAAGGTAAAAGAATAATAGAAGATTTACAACATGAGAGTTTTGATGATGAAGCAACTAAAGAGGAACATGAACTTATTCAATATATGGACGGTTCAAATGATGATGAATTGTCATCCATTACAGAATATGAAAATGATGAAGATATAATTGGCCAATCGCCTACAAAAATCATTTGAACTTTTAAAATATCACTTGATAATTACACAAATTAGTTACTTTTTTTATTTGTGTACATATACACATTTCAATATGCTTATATTATTGTCCACCAATACTTGTTATTTACTTATTCTCTTAATTAATATTATCATCTGAATTTTGGTTTTCCTAGTTTTGGTTATTTGTTTTTCAATGATAGTTCTATGACCTATTTAGGACAGGTCATGCTTCTACACCAATTATGCAAGCACTTTTTGCACTATGTATGTTATGACATTGTATTTGTTTGGATTTGCAAATTATTGTAGTTTGCATATATTGTGCATTAGTTTTTATTGATATGCTTAGTATTGTAGTCAGTTTTTCAGTTTTGATGTTATTTTTATAAATATTATATAATTCACAAACTTGTCTGTGAAGCTATGCTTCAACTAACGCCTCACCTCCCCTCGCCTCATGAGAGGCTGAACGTGTCGCCTCACCTTATTTCCTTTTACAACATTGCTCCAAATACCATCAAGTTGTTCCTCTTGAGAGTATGGTGCCACTTTTTCTTCGTAACTTGATCCGGCGACACCCAACTAGTAGTTTCTCTTGTTCTCCGCCTTCTTCCTCTGCAATACAATATACATGATGCCCGTGGGTATGGTCATGAAGGGTTTATATGCAATTGATGTCTAGCAATGTTAAAATGACTTGTACATGACCTAAAAAATCCTTACATGAAATATAATGGGTCCCACCAGGCATGCCATCTATTTGCTCTCCTCCTCTGAATGGAGAGTAGCGTGAAGCTGAAAAATTGAGATTTGGATATTAGAAAAATTGCAAGAGAAAGGGATCCGCCTACTGGTATGAGGTCTAACCATGTCTCCCTGCCTTTAACATGGATAATTGGACCTAAGACTAAGCATTTCTCAAAAGTTGTACAAGTCATTTGATTGATGCATTATATATGTTTGTGCATAAGGGTTTGAAATTTGACTTTAAAGTTCATTTAACTAAATTTTGAACAACCAACGTTTTGACCTTGTTTTAGATAAAATGAAATGGATTTTAAACAAGTTATTTGAAAATCTAATTGGTTTTGACAAGTTATTTAGAAATTCAACTTGTTTTAGAAATTTGGGCAAATTCTTTTGAATTTTGGCAAAATTGAAAATTGTTCAAAATGGATTCTAGTTGGGACCATTGATTTGATCTAAAAATTTGAGAGTTTAAGAAATTTGGTTGGAAATTAAAATTGGAGTTTTAGTTCATGAACTTGAAGTTAATATGCAATCTTGGATCAAAATTTTAAACTTAGTTTAAAGTAAATTCAAAAATGAACTTGGCTTAAATAGTTGATTTAGCTTGAAAAAATGGATCAATTGGTCAAATTTGAAAATTGGTTGATCAAAAGATAGGAATTTTGAATTGAAATTGTACCAAGTTCTCTTTTAGATAAGATTGTAAATTTTCCAAGTAAAGCTTGTTTCTGGAAAAATAGGGATTCCAATGTTTTATAGAAAAATTTTATGTTCCAAATATATTTATTGGCAAGATTGGTAGGATTCTTGTATTTTCTTTTCAAAACTAAGTGAGATTTCAAATTCTTTGTCGCAATATAGCTCGGCCATGTTTTGTAACTTGAATTGTTTCACTTACTTTCTTGTGATGGTGCATGTGTGTGTGAATTAGATAAGTGAACACATGCATGAATTAAGAAAATAAACTATATGTGTGCATACATTCTTCACTCTCACTAACTCTCCATGCATCTACACGTGTTAATTTTTTATTCCATCATACATGCATTCATGAAATAAAGAGAAAATTTATATTAAATTGGATATGTAGTACAATGTCTAGGTTATACTTGGTATTGAATCAAGTATAACTACTACAATGCAGTCCATAAGCTTGACATAGATAAAATTCTTAAACTTGAAAGTGAAATCTGAAAATTGAATGAAAAATCCCAGTTTTAGAATGGGAAAAACGTGGAAAACTTCCACTTTCTCATGTTAAAATGATTATAAAACAGTCCATGTACTGATTTAATGGTTGCAAATTAAGAAATGTCTACTTTGGAGATCTGTCTTCAAAGTAAAATGTAATTTGATAGATTAAATCTTGAAATTGATGAAACATATATACATATTTTGAATATATACATCTATTTTTCCATTAAAGTACATGTTGGAATGCAAATCAGATCTTAGAAGCAATGTTTACTCCAAATTTGGTTTTAAATCTCAAGGCTATGCAAATTAGTATAGTATGTTGAGAGAATTTGATAAAATTTCTTTTGCTGGTTTTGTGAATTTTAGTTACAGCTTTTGGCTGAAATTTTGTGATGCATTAATTTGAAAACCAAACCAATTGCAAAATTGAAAAATGTGAAGTTGAAATCATGAATATCAGCCATATTAGAAGCTACTCTCATTGGGAGTATTTTAGCATCTCAAACTTGATGTTCCATATTTTAGAAGCTACTCTCATCTACACGGTCTAATTTCATAGACATTGACAAATTAGTAGCTTCCTTTGAGCTGAAACAAGTATTTTAGGATCTCAAACTTGACGTTCTAGGATTCTTTGAAAAATCAAATTCTAGGTTTTAAAAACACATATATATACACTCAATCAGCCTGATTTCAAATTTTTAATTGGCTAAATCTTGTAGTTTTGAGCCATCAAGATTCAATGTTGGAAGAAATCTCCTTTAGATTAGCTTAAGGATGTGACCCTTAACCTAATCTTCAAAGAATAATAGCCATTTTCATATGAGATGATATATATATATACACACTCACATTCATATATATACGTAAATGTTGCTTTTTGAATTAAAAAGATTGAGTAAAGGGCCACATAACACATGAACAGTGATAGTTTATGGCTGGGATTTTTACATCAAAGGGGTTGAAGGCATGGCTTCTAACCTCCTTGACCACCTCTCTCAAAAGAAACAACAGAAAATTATGAGAAATATAGATTGAAATGGAAGATCAGTGGATCATCTCAACCAATTATTCATTATGTAAGGGTGGATCTCATCTATAATAATGAATCTGTCCCTAATAGCTTTTGAGAAGGGAAAATGCATGCATTGCAACATTTAAATAAAAATTCTCTCTCATTTGGTGACTAACTCAACCAACCAGAAAAAGAGCAGTGGCAGTTGCTTTCTCGGAGCTGCGGCAGAGGTGGAGCTTTTGTAGGCGGTGATTGGGTAGCTAGCATCCCACGATTCACCAGAAAGCTCGTTGCAGTGATGTGTGGGTTGCTGGAAGAGTGGCTCCTCTCGTTGGGAGAGCTCCACCTGTGGGTGGTAGAGATGCTACCGTGGACTGATAGCTATGGCAGTGTTTGGATGGGCAGTGGAATTCAGGCAATGGTCACCAGTTTCAAGTGGGGCACTGCCCCCACACAAGTAGTTCAGAACAAGAAACGAGACAACATTAATGCAGGAATAAATGAACTTATTAAATAAGAGAGAGAAAGTAGAGGGTGCCATGTTGACATGGGACAATGTGATGCTGATGTGGTGCCAAGGTGGAAGGTGTGGGGGCTAACTGGGCGCTAGGCTAGAGCCTGCACAAAGAAAGGCCAGCTTAAGGAGCTAGCACCACATGGACTGGCTGGGGCAGTGCCTTGAGCAAGTGACTGGGAGAGGAGCACGGCCCTTGGTTTGGTTGGGCGAATAATGGCAACGTAGGTAGTCAATGGCAGAGAGTGTGTGTGTCCTTAGAAGCTAGCAGTTTGGGTCAAACCTCGGGTGGCATGTTGCTATAGTGGCTGGTCCACGGTGGCCAGCTTAGTCTGAGTCATCCTAGAAGTTGGGCTGACAGCCTAGGGCAGCAAATCAGCCCTCTAAGTGATCAAATGTGGTAACAAAAAAAGGATGAATTTGGATCAGCTGGCATACCCATGCCATGTGGCAATCTCCTGGGGTCTGCTAGTGGCATCCTTGGGCACAGGCTGGTCCTACATGGCATTGGGCAGGTCAGGCCCTAGCTATTTATTGGCCAGGTTGCCTTTGTGCACCCCAACTTCTCTCCCTAGTTGGCAAAGAGCGCCAAGGTGGAGGATTAATAGTTCCACGCAGAATTTGGGGGTGATGTCTAGTCCACTATGGAGGAGCCAGGAGGTCGACCTCTTGAGCGGCCCCATCTAGGCCAAGCAGCCATATAGGTGAAGGTAAATTTTGAAATTCATGAGCACGCACATGCACAATCAGTGAACTCTAATACGATGTTGCCAAAGATTTAGAGTTAAAACCATGGGAGAAACAAACATTTGTTTTCGATCAATGCTTAAATTGAAAGGGGTTGTATGGGATTCTAAGTGTAAGTGAACATGAATAAGTCACTCTCAATTCTAAGTCCTAATGCACACAACACTATTAAATGGTTCTGAACCAAACTACTCTACTTAGGGGTTTGCATGGATCTATAGCAACTATTTGGATTGACATCTCGCATAGTGTTCAAAATCAACTGTGATATTTTTTGCATATATGTACATATATGCATTGGATCTTGGTTTGGGATATGGTTCTGAGATTCAAATCATGTTATCCATATAAGATTCTAGATGATAGGTATGTGCATGGATCTAAAATTCAGACCAAGATCTAAATCCATAGAAAATTTCTACAAAATGGATCTTAAGAGATTTGGATTAGAATTCTAGACAATAGTTCGTAGATCTAAAAATGTTGATGTAAACATTGTAATTGATGCTTCAAATACCATAATGTCAAGCATATCTAGCATATAGACTAAGTGCAAAATGGCATTATTGCAGATGAAATTGTTGTTTTACCCTTCGGCATGGGTAAGAGATTTAAAATGAAATGACTTTTTACCCTTGGGTGAAGATTTGGACCATCTATTATGTGTTTGAAATGTTTTCAAGTTGGTGCTTTGATGATTTAATAATGACAAACTTGATGACGTTAATTATATATGACATATAATCCTAGGTTCATGTAGAAAATATGGATTAGAAAAAATTGATTGGTTTACTCCTTGTGTAGATTTTGAACTCAAATAAGCATAAATCATGGATTTGACTTTGCTTAAAGCTCTAGGAATCAAAGAAAGCCATTAACTAATGTATATGAGACATATGTCCTATATTTCTGTAGAATAATATGGCTTAAAAGAAAATGACTGTTGTGTCCCTATGTGTAATTCTGAAGCTCCGGGTGAGTTTGGCAAATCTGATTAGACCAGCCTATATGCCTATTTCTAGATTGACTTTAGTTAAAATATTACTAAAAAACCCTCCAACATTCTTCTAAAAATCAAATTTTCTAAAATTTACATGCTGCGAAGGTCATATATATAAAGAGAAACATAGAAGGTTTCCAAAAAATTAGGTTACGATCGTCATCTTCACTAGTTGAGTTGCGGGCCTTAGATCAGCCATTTACTGGTAAGGATATGTTGAAAGATCAGAAAGTTTTGCTCTGAGTTAACTGAATTAAGCTTGATAGATGTTCACAGAGTGTAGCAAGTATGATGAATGAATTCCGGACCTTCAATACTGAATTGAACTCAAATTGGGTATGAATAAACTCAAACCCAAAAACTAAGAAAAGATAGATTCATACATGATAAATATGATTTTGGCTCAATTATAGCTCACTCTATTAGGTTGAGCTCAAATTCAGCTTCAATCCAAAAAAGAAAAGAGAGAGAGAGAGAGAGAGAAAGAAAATGAGCTTTAGGACCTTCCAAACTAAAATGAACTCAGATGGCTTCATAAATGAACTCAAACCAAACTAAAAGAAGATAGATTTATACATGATAAACATGATCCTAGCTCGGTTTCAGCTCAGTCTACTAGGTTGAACTCAAGTGCCTTAAAAACAAAAAAGAGAGTGAAGTTCTGACCTTTGGAACAAAATTGAACTCAAACCAAGATGAATAAACTCAAACCAAACAAAGGGAGGATAAATTTATAAATGATAAATATGATTCTAGTTTGGTTTGAGCTAACTCAGCTCGGTTGCACTATAACTTAATTCGAACAATGCTAAATAGGGGAGAGAGTGGCCTACTGGAAATCTTCGAATAACTTTGAAACTAAAATGTGAGCTTGGTAACTCAAAGTAAGTAGAATAATAATTATTTTCCACTAAAGCAAACCTATCCTGAGTAAAATAATAATTATTTTCCACTAAAGCAAACCTATCCTGAATTTGGTTAGACTTAATGATATATAGTCGAGCTAAAATTGTAGTTCTCGGTTCTGGTGAGCTGAGTTATAGGGAAAGCTGACTTAAACTGGTAAAAATGGTTGGTGATATGACTTTAACTACTCTTAGAGACTTGTAGAGCTAAGAATTACCCGATTTATGTTTGTTTTAAATCATTACAAAGATTTCTAAGATTTTATTACATTAGGGACAAAATGGTCATTTGACATGGTTGCGACAACTTAGGTGATCCTAGTCTAGGTATTAGATGTCTAAATAGGGTAAGTTTGACCCTGGTTTTCTATGGTTGGCTCCTACATTTGAAATCATTTTTTAAAAGCTCAGTTCAAAACATCCATGTATGAGGTAAAATGGTCATTTGGTCATGGTGAATATTTTTGATAGTTAAAAGGACTTCCTGAGGTGCTTTTGAGGTTCAATTTGTGGGCATGCCAAATTTCACTAAAAGGTTACTCAATTTGCCTTTGGAAAATCACATTTTCTAAAATTGACTAAATTGTATTTGAACATGTAAATGGAAATGGTAAGGGTATAATGGGAAATGGAGATTTTGAGCTTGTGTAGGAGCACTAAGCACACTGGTACTCTCATTAAGTGACATTTTAATCAATCTGTGCGCTCAAATTCAAAATTGGTATTCCATCTCTCAAAAATCAGTTCAAAAGTTACTATGACAATGTCTAGATATGAACACTCCATGAACGACTGAAAATCTACAATGTGTGCTCAAACTAAAACAGAATTACTGAATTGAAAGCAAGAATAGTCAGTTCATGCACTTAAGAATCTGATCATAACTCAATTTGGTCTAACTCACTCGAATCAGTGGAAAATGATGATCATACATGAGGAAATGGGAAAAACAAGGTGTCATTTCTTAAAATGATTGTCCTAACACTAGAATTGATGCTTCAAAAATGGAAATGGAGGTGGAGATAATATGCTTATGCTGAGGAGATCTTATCGTGGGTCTAGTCAAGTCTGCATGTGTTTTGATGACAAGAAATGAATGAAAAATGAGGGAAATTACCTATTTCTAGATCATTTCTGACCAAATGTAAGCTAATAAACTTGTTTGGGTGTTTCCATTGACTTATACAAATGGAAATAACCCCAATTGCTTAGTAATTCAATTCTCAGGACTTCCATAGTTATTTGCAAAGCTAGAGAAAATGGATAAAATGAGTTGAACAGGAGCAAAATGTTCATTTTCTAAATGATGACTTGAGTGATATGGATACTGAAGTTAGATACCTATGATGTATGATTTGCTTTGGTGTAGTTCATGGCCCTTATATTTGAAATTCTTTTGGAAGAATCAGTTAAATATCCCATTTAAGAAGGGTAAAATAGTCATTTTTAACCAACTCTTAGCACAGTTTGGTTCATGCTATAGAAAGGCTATAAACTAGGACAATTGGTATAACTAAAGGCCTAATTAGACAACATCCAGAGAACCTGTAGCAGGTTCATTTGGGGTGATTCAACAGATGGGAGGCATGATCATGCAGTGAGCTGGTTCTCCCTGTGCTTACCTTTAGGAGGATGGGGCTGGTTTGAAAGATTTGAGTAGCCTTAATAATGCTTGGATGATCTAGTTGACACTCAAGGCCAAGTTAATGGACTCCTTATGGTGCTACTTGTGTTGACAGAAGTATTTGTGCAACCATAGCCTTTGGTTGCAGGTCTCATGTGGGGATGGGAGGAAATTTCTCATCTTGTCTCTTAGAAAGTGATTAACGTCTGATCATAACAGTGCGGTTGGGGTCTGCTGTGCTACTTTTTTCAATGTTTGGAACCTCCAACATCTGCGAACTATAAGCAGAAGCTGGTGGGGGTGATTCACTCATAGAATTCTTGGGATGTGGAAGGTTTTTGGGTCTTTGGATTCCTTTAGCTATGAGGAGTGTTCGTTTGGAAACAAATAGAGACACTTTCTTATGGTCTGATTCGGTTGTGAGTAGTCTGAAACTCTGAATTGAGTGTATATATATGAGCGCACTAAAGTGAAGATTGTGAGGCTTGTGAGGGGAGCGCCATAGTATATAGAAACGACTCAATGGAGTGCACAAAGTGGACATCGTATATTGCTCTGAAAGGCGGGACTCTCACCCAAGATCGCATAAAAATTTTGGAGTCCCCCTTGCCAATCGGTGTCCTCTTTGTGAGAAGGAAGAGGAATTGATAGCCCATGTGTTCATTCATTGGTCTTTGGCGTGATCCATCAGGAAAGTCATCAGTTGCAAGTTTAATGTAGTGGTGAAATTCAAACAGTCTACGATAGTCCTTATGAGTCCTGGTGCTGGGGCATTAAATTTAGCTAGAAGGGGATGGTGTTTATGTTTTTCAAAGGTTGTCTGGAAGCTCTGGCTATGAAGGAATAAAAGAGTCCATGATGGGGATGTAGTGCAGAAATATGTTCAATGCAAACCTTTGTGGGAAGATTGTTAAACAATTGATGATAAATGTGTGTAGGGGGTTGGTGAGTAACTAGGTGATTTTGGCTTGGAGTCTGAACACTCTGCCTGCAGATGGATTGGAGACTCTCATAAGGTAGGGTACCGGGTGAAAAAGCGTGGATGCATGGTTTTTGATTCTGGAGATTGTTATGTCCCAGTCAGACTATGTTAGGGTGCCAAGGAGATCTAAGTTGGAATTCTTTGTAGCCTACCATGATTTAATGGGGTGGTTGGCATTTCAGTGGCTCCGATAGGCTGGA
The DNA here is from genome assembly GCF_008831285.2 of Nymphaea colorata. Classification (NCBI taxonomy): domain Eukaryota; kingdom Viridiplantae; phylum Streptophyta; class Magnoliopsida; order Nymphaeales; family Nymphaeaceae; genus Nymphaea; species Nymphaea colorata. Next base: position 6,765,370 of record NW_022204507.1, on the reverse strand, counting down.
TGAACGCATGGTTTCACTACATGAAAGAGGTTGATTAAGTGCCTCATGGATCTGGGGATCATGTTCTTTCAAGGAAGATTTGTGTTCTGGTGCATTGCAATCCTGCGTTTGAGGTAGTGAGAGTCTCGCATCGCTGCATTGATTTGCATTCTTCTGTTGAATGGTCGACTCCTTAAAGGTGTCCGTGTTGGTTATTTTTTCTGTACATTCTTTTAATTTTGTTGAACAAATTGAGAGACTGCTCCTCCGATCCGTTTATTAAGCAAAGCAATTTTGAGCTCATATTTGAATCTCGGTTCCATTTGATAGCTTCAGACCTAAGGATCCGGAATTGATTTTTAATACTTGGATCTTAGATCCAAGGATTTCAAAAATGCGGTTTCTAGTATGGGTGAACATGACCTGAGTCGAACCCAAGCTTGGTCAGTTCGAACTCCGCTCGCCTTCTATATTGCACAACTCGAGCTCGAATCAAGTTATATAATGTCAACTCGAGCTTGACTCAATCAAGCGTGTCAGAGCTCGAGCTCATTTAACTAGTATATAAGTCTGTCGTTTATATGCTATGGCAAAATATGGCAGCGAGCATGCTGCTGCTATGGAAGAGATGAAGCAGAGTATTTGCAGAAAAAGAGAAATCATATGAGATATTTGGATTTTAAGTTTTGGGTTTTCAAGGAACTCTCACTCATGCTCAGCGCTGAATGAAGGTTTCAGAACACTTGTTGGAACGAGGGTTTCATGAACCTGAATGCCCTCGCTCCAGTGCCACCCTTTGCTGAGCGAGGGTTTCTGATTAATCTGAAACCCCTTGCTGTGTGAGGTTTTCAGATTAATTTGAAACACTTTGCTTTGCTGAGCAAGGGTTTCATCCCTCACTCATTGCGAACGAGGGTGTTTTGAAACCCTCGCTTGTTGGAGCAAGGTTTTGGAGAAAGAAACCCTTGCTCCAGTGAATGAGGGTTTTAGATTCCAAAGCTCCAGTGAACGAGGGTTTCATCCCTAACTCGCTGCGAGCGTAGGTGTTCTGAAACCATGTTTGTTGGAGCAAGGGTTTGAAGAAACCCTCACTCCAATGAGCGACCCTCGACTTAGAGTTAGAGAGAGGGAGAGAGAGAGAGAGGCATACCTTGACAGGCTTTGCAGCAGCAAATGAGAAGGGCAACGGTGGTATTGGGCATTTGGATGAGACGCTTTTCATTTGGATGAAGCATTGAAGAAGAAAGAGAAGAGAGAGAACCATGGATGGCACAAAAAACTACTACTTTGCTCGAGGCGAGTCGAGCTTAAAACATTCGAGTTCAATGAATTCGAACTCGGCTCGACTAAAAAAAGAGTTGAAAAATGAACTCGAGTTTGTCTCGTTTATTAAAATAGTTGGCTCGGACTCGATTTTGAGTCGAGAATTAACGAGCCGTGCTCAGCTCGTTGTTCACCCTCTATAAACCGTGTTTGGTAATGCAAAGCTTGCATCCTTGCCCTCTCTCTCTCTCTCGGCCCTGACCGTGGCAGTGTCTTTTTTTTTTCCCGATCTCCTCGTCATCATAAGCAAAAGGCATCTTCTATGGCTGAGCTCTCTCTTTTCAGTGGTGGTGGCTGTTTTTTTTTTTTTACTGATCTCCTCTTCATCGTCACAGACGAAGGGCATCTTTTGTGGGTGAGTTCTCTCTTTTCAAGTGTCTGCAGATATACTCAGAGATGGTCAGGCAAGTCATCACCCTCCCTCTCCCCCTCTCCCTCCCTCCCTGCCTCTATCCCTCCCTCTCCCTCCCTCTATCCCTATCCCTCCCTCCCTCTCCTTCTCTCTCTCTCTGTCTGAAATCATCAACAGTGCCGATGGCTTTTATTTCTCTTTCTAGAAATCCTCAGGCTCATCAAAAGGGTTGAAGTTCCCTGCACTTAGGAGTGTTAAAGGTAGTGTCTAAAGAGGGCTTGGAGCTCTCATCTCCATCGACTGAGCTTCAACATCTCTCTCTTTCTCTCTTTCTCTCATTCTCTCTCTCTCAAAAAGCTATTTCTGAAACCATTGCATTGCCAACAGTTTATTTTCATAGCGTTCTTTGGTGGAGAGAAAGGGCCATGGACAGCCGATAGTTTCAATTGCTTTTTGAAAGATTTTGAGAATCATATCTTCTAGTTGGTTTTAGGTGGTGAGAAAGGGCCATGGCAGGATATAGGTCGATAATGTGAGATCCGTGCAAGTGATCAGACAGGGGTGGCTCAATTTCTAATCCATGGATTTCACTCCACACAGATTTGAAATTTGTGGATTAGAGAGATCCACGATTTGTTTTTTCGTGGATCTTCTGAGTAGATCCAACCTTGGCCGAATCTTGTCTCAATCATCATTTGTCAGGCTGAGAGCTATGAAACAAGTCCGCGGTACTTCAAAACCTATCTCGATTGACAGGCATAGCTTTAGTATCTGCTTTATCTGCTTGAAGTCGTGTGGACCAGAAATTAATTAACAAATAGGAAGCAAGACCTTCCGACCCAACAGACCAATGAGACTATCCAATCCAATGGGCTTTGCTGGATGCTCATGCTGGATGCCTGACCTAACTAGAGCTCGACTCAAGCAGTAGCTCATGCAGAAAAGTTCGACACCTCTCGTGCTTGACTCCGATCCAGAAGTTCTCGCGAAGAAAAGAAAATGCTGCCCTCTGTCTTTGACTGCTTTGCGAAACAGAAATCCCCTCTAACGCGGCCCAGGCCTTCCACGAAAACTTTACTTGAATCTATGTCTTCAAAGCCTTTGTTTCGGAAGCCAAGCATTGGGAACCCCAATTTTGATCTTCGGAGAACAGGAGCTGTGGAGAGGTTCCAATGCAACGTCTGTTGTTTCTAGCTCTTCATCGAAGTTTCCGTCGATACATCTTTCTCTGCCAGAAGGACCTTTCTCTGACGCAGGTCTCCAGTTGAGCACGTGGAATCCACTCACAATCTTTTTCCATTCGTGAAAGAGACCTGAAAACTGTTCGGTCATTTTCGCTCGGTCCTCTTGTAGCCTTGTAGCATTGGAAAGGACTGGGTAAACTAGTGCTTCTTCGACCACATCTGGGGCTGATACCAAAAATTGTATGTCATTAGTACTTTTGAAAAGACAAAACAAAATAGCAATTCTTTAGGAATTCGGGCAGGCACGAGTGATCCTCGAGTCTGTGGTTACCTCCGAACGAAGGGGCTTGAGTTCCAGAAGTCTCATGTTCTATCTTTTTCTTTTGGCAAGGTGGGGCTGCTATCTGCTCGGGAAGCGGCTAGGCGATAGCTACAGGAAAGCTGGTCATCCAAGCTGCAAGGGAGGGATGATTTGATCGGCCCTTCCGCCATTTCTCCATACCAGCTTCTTCTACATATACCGCATTTGAAGCACCTAAAGGCTCTGAGATCCAAAGTAATCAAACACGGCCTAAGGTTTCTCTTGTGGATCTAATTTGAACTAAATTCCTTCTATTTTGAACAAAGTTTTGACTATGAAAGTGTGACGCAATTCGTAATTCATGGTAATTGGCTTCCTCACCTTTTTATAGTATTAACACAAACTTAGTTGTGGATTCTTTGTTGGGGTCTTCTTTTTGCTTACGGTTTTAAACTAATACAATCTTATTGCAATTTATCTAAGGACTGTGTTTTTTAATTTAAACGGCAAAATGAAGGCATGAAGTAAAATTCCTATTTTAAAAAGTGAAATGTTAGCTGAAGTCATAAAAAGTAATTTTGTGATAAGAGGATCGTATTAAAACAAAGAAATCATATTAGTGGATGTTGGATTGAAATCCGTATTTGATACTTTTTACAAAAAGCATGTTATTTAAAAGAATATGATGTAGTCTACTTTTAAAATTATAGAAAAGGTAGGCTTGGAAATAATTTTTTTTTGGAATTTATTTAAAGCACCAAAAACGTTTTTTCTTTGAAAATGCTTTGCTTTAGTTTTTTGTCAAATGCAATAAATGAACGTGTTTGACACATAATTACCGACAAACATTTGATCCAGAGAATATTTTTTAATAAATAGGCAACGGCAAAATTATTTAGGAGAAATTAAATGGTGTTTTCCAAATTCTCCCGTCTTTTTACAGAATGTGATGGTGTTGGCATACTTAACACATTTTTTTTCACTTTGAATCAATTCATTTTTTAAGAATAAAATTATGAATCATTTTAATTCCATATTTTTAATTTTACTTTTTTTGATGATCCGCTAAGTTATTATATCGTTGATTTTATTTGTTCTACCTTGAAACAATTAAAATTTAAAACTATGTAAAATAAATTTTGTAAAATGTATATTTTTGTCACTTGACATGATAAATTTAGGTCGAGGAACGTGGGTCAGAGTTATTAATTATTAATATTGTTCCACATCAGTGGATGTGTGTTGAATCAGCCATCTTGCCAACACGATGCAAGGCTAATAATTATCATGTTTCTTCTTTTTGTCATATTTAAAATCAATGAAATTATTTTGAATTATTCTTTAATTCAAGAATTTTAAAAATAAGGTGACAGACCGATACGTCCCATGTATTCAAAGGAACACCATCCATGGAAGACAATTGGATATTTCAACACATGGAGCACAGGTATGGCTACCTGTATCTACCTCTAGCTACCCATTTTTATATGGATTTGGTATTTACTGATGAAGTCAAAGTAACAATGAACCCAATAAATTGCGAGCATTATATTTGGCCTCGGGGGAATAATAACAGTTATAAAAATCCTGCTCTGGCCAATACTGACAAAAGCACTAAGGTAAACTTTACCCAACGGCCTATACAGATGTCATTGATAATTTCCATATTGCACTTTCCATCCTTCAAGGCTACAACAAAAGAAGAATGAAGACATTCTTACCTCAATAATTTGCAAGGAAGAATACAGATTCCACAGCTTGGATGAGTCTGTGAACATGTCAAGCATTGTAACTAAGCTGGTATATGGTGCTCTCATTGTGAACATAGAAAAAGTGGTTCACATAGATAACTCCATTAAAGGTTAAGAAGACAATGTCCACCATTTCCTTAGTGATAAGCCTTAAAATTATGATGCCTTAATTAAATTAGCATTAAAATAATTGGCAGCTTACCTTAAACATGAGCCCAAGCAGTCCAACATCAAATACTTTCGAGGTATAGCTACAAATTTGTGTTGGATCAAGTATATCAAAGAACATGACACGACTCTTATATCCTACAGAAAGTTGGCAACAGTGCCCCTTTATGATCAACATATATTAACTCAAATGGTGAACCAAGGACATCATAGGATCACAAGAAAAACATAAGCATACCTTTAGGAAATATGGCTTCCTTACTGCACCATAGCTTTCATGGAACAATAGAGCCAATTTCTATTGGCACAGGTTCATGCAATGTCTTTTTCAATATGAAAGGTACAGGTATCCGATCCAGAGGCTGGGCACACAGCCACAGTTGAATTGGATTTGTTTTCATTCATTATAGTACATGGGCATGAAGTAGTTTCTTTGATATGTACTTTATCTGATGATTCACAAGAAGATGGCTTCAAAAGCTGCACATTCACTCCAAAAAGGTTTTTTGCTTTACAACATGCACCTTCTCAAAGACTGCCATCTATAAGAAGTGAACTGGATTTTGCATTCATTGAAACATGCTCCCAGCATGGACTATCCTCCTTTTGGGAATAAGCTATATCGATGGTTTTACGATGCTATTTCAATTTAATGAATATTTCAGCACTCAAACCTTTTTCCCCTTTAGCATTAGATACATCGCTCTCAGGTGCAGACAATGAAAGCTGCTTTTCATTGACCTTATATCTATGCCTACTTCTATCGCTCTCTGCATTAGATGAACTATTGCTTTGCAATTTCTGCTGTTTCTGGTCGTGATCAACATTCTTATCCTCTTCCAGAAATACATGATCCATCTGGAGTCCTCCTTTTATGCTTTAAAAGAGGTCCTTCCCTACCTAGATCGGGGAAATGTTTGCATGCATTAACCTCAATCCCTGAACCTGCAGAAGTATCATCCTTAATGTGTGAAAGCATTCCAAGATTCAACTCTTGATGACCGAAGCCAATCTGAAATAACTTATCAGAGTTGGTGGTTGATGGAAATTCCAAAGAATTCATAATGTGTAGTTTGTTGACAAGATATGAAGCCATGTGGCTATTTTCTACTGAACTTGATTGAAAGGCTCTTGAAGTATCACAACCATTTTCCTCAGATTTGCAAGCTTCAGTCATGTCAAGGACTTTTGGACTCTTTGCACTAGAATTTTATCCTTCCTTTGAAGGATATTTCCATGCATTGCATTTCCTGTTTTGCACTTCTGAAGAAAGGCCATCAGTTGCAACTGTGTCAACTGAATGCTCACCCAAGAAGTCCAACTTCAGGCTCTAACTTACTTGCAATCTCTGATTATGTGGTGGCAAGAGTTCCAACGCCTGTTTCCCTTGATTTGGTGAAACTACTGTAACTTGTTTCTACCTTCAAACAAGATGAGTTCTCAGGTGTTGTCATGGATAAATCATCAATGGACAACTTTCCAGTTGCCCAGTCGTACAGAGCGGTCAGATTTCCTTCTAAAGCTTTTACAAGGGTATGCAATTCATCCAAATCATAATGGAAGAGGAAATATCTTTTTCTTGGACCATATTAGCAGAGTAGCTTTGCATGCTCTAAGCATGAGAAGTGGTTCCGTGAACATTCACAACCAATCGCTGAGATTGTGAATAACAAAAACATAAAAAGCATTCTTGATCATCAGTCAAATCAAAGTTTGCATGCATTCTTCTGGCTTCAAAAGGTTTAGGAAGTTTCTCTCTCCTCATTTGCTCCATCTGTACCCGTGCCTAAAAGAGTAATAACAAAAAATGTTACAACTTACAATGACAAATGAGTAACTTCAAGTAGCTAAAATGTGTAATGCATAAACATATGATTACTTTAACTGCTTGTGTAAGAATTTCATCCTTCCAGCATGCACTTTCCCATCTCAGACATTCTTTGTTGCATTCCTTGAGTAGCAGCAGCCTCCAAGGAGCCCTAACTACTCCGTTAGCGGCCCCGAGTAGCAATTTATCATGTGATATCGATGTTTTACGACACTGTTCACAGTAAAGTTCCACTGCACTTTGGCCATGTGGCAACCAATAATTGGAGCAACATTGACTGCCTTAGTACAGTTGAAACCACAGTTAAATCCTGAATGGTATGCCCTAGGGAAAGTAAGAACAAACTCACCAGCATGCTGAACAGTACGATAAATGGAGACCCCTTCAGATTTTAAAACTGATGGTGATAGTTGTGTGAACTGTAGCTAAATGAGTTGTTAAAGATTAATGTTCTACCAAAAGCAAAAATAATAAGCTTGAAAGCAGATTGGACCACTACAAAATGATCGATATTTCTTGGATTGTGAAGTATGTGCATTATCAAAACCTAAAAATGATAATCAACAGAACCAACTTCAGCTGGATTTATCCAAATGTTGACCAAATAAAAAAAAAAGTCACAAAATTCTATAGAAAAAAGTATAAAGAAGAGATAATTCTAAGCTTTACTTTGACATTAAAAAATGAAAAAAGAAAAACAAATGGGGGTTATCTTCTATTCAACTTTCTTGTGCACAAAAAATAAATAAAATCATGTAGTGGAAAGAAAATGACAATAAGTTCAAACTTTAGCAAGCCAACCAACTTATTTTGTCTAAAAGCAAAAGGGCCATAAAAATATTTACAATGTCCATCTTGCTACTACTTGTAATAATCATGTCATTGACATATATAAAAGAAGAATGACTATACCTAAAAAAGTTATCTTAGCAAAATAGAGTTGTATCGGAATAACAAAGTTTAAAATTTATCTTAGCAAAATATAGTTGTATCAGAATAACAAGATTTTAAAATTTAGAGATGTAACAAGTAACTTAAATTTATTGAAGCAAAACATGGGAGTTCACATTACACTATAAAACTTTCCTCTGGTGTAGAATCTTACCATAGAATGTTTTGCCCGAAGAGGGAGATTCATATAAGCTTCTACATTTAATTCTTATTAAAAAAGCAATTCTAACGTCAATTTGGTATGTGTCCCAACCTTTAATAGAAATTTACAAGAACCCTAATTAATGTCATCTTAGCTGATGGACAGAAGGCTTCTGAGTAGTCTATGACTCATCATATTATTGATTATTACCCAGGCAAGTTCATTCTAAGACTCATAGGATACAATGAGATATCAGTCAGGCATGTCCCATGCTGAGAAGAAAATGAATCATATGATGTAGTTAGCAAGCTGCCAATAGGTGTACTAGACCTTTTTTTAACTCAATGTTCTTTTCAGGTGGGCTGTTGACATCTTTACTAGCTTCTTGACTTCCTGTGTAATAGATAATGACCTTAGGGGAATTAAGGTATGTGGATTTTATTACAGATGGTTGTTTAGTTCAAGAATATAAAGACTAGGCATATCAGATTGTGCAACATCTATCATCATAATTCACAGCTAAAGCATCTTCTTCGTAAAGAAATACATATTCATTGTCTTCTTTAGGAACATCATCATAAATTTTTCCCTTACCAAGAAAACTATCATTAAGAAACATATAATTTGCTATTCTAGGGATAACAACAACTATATCTGTTTGATGTAGGTATACCCAAGTAAAACACAAGCATTTTCTAAACATAAAATAAAAATTCTCAGAGTTTACATTACGTGCTTGTGTTAGACTTCTACAGGACAATTTTGTTGAGTACAACCACATGCTTCTTGTGAACAATTTCTTCAATTTTAAGGTAATTTTCAAATTGACCTAAGTGAATTGTCCTCCAAAATAAGTTCTAAAAATTTTCAGATTTTTCTCAAACTGAGTTTTAAAAAGTTTTGTGAAAATATTTGAAGAAACAAAGAAAGTCATTTCAGCCTACAACTTAGTGAAAGAAGAAAGTACTCACATGTTGTCACCATGACCTTGTTTAGTGGCATGAATTTTCCACTCAAACTGACATCGGTAGACAATACCTTTTCTTGTACTTGTTCACTAAGCAAAAATTCATGCTTTAACAGCAATTGAAAATACCTGTGATATTCGTTGGATTCTTCACAAGCAATATTCAAGCTCTTATTTTGCAACCTTAGATGGGGTTTATATAGGTGAATCCATAGATTGTCATCATTGAGTACAAACAAAAAGATAATAAAAATTTGCTTCGAATTCAAAGTTCAAAGAGTCACTTTTTCTTTTCTGAATTTTAGTTCCTTCAAATAATAAATTAATGTTGTTGTGATTTATTGCCTCATTAATAGTTTATATAGCACTCCACATGTTTGGATTTTGGAAGGACTTAAGAATAGTTTCATAAGAAAATTTTTGCCAACACTTTAGAAGTTTAGATACTCGTGGGTCATTATCAGCCAATTAGTAGTGTATATTTCCCCTACATCTGAGCTTATACAATTAAGCAGGACAAAAAAAGGTATACCACTTAATATGTGCAGATCAAACCCAATGGATGTTACAAAATTTATGCTAGTTGATTTATAACATCATAACTATGAGCTTCAAACATGTTATAGACTATTTGGAACATACCCTCTATGGCAGTGGTAAATGGGCAGCAAAACTGTTACAAGACAAGATCAAATAGGCCCTCTTCAGGTGCACCAAGGCTTTCATCCGAATTTTCTGCTATGCTCTCATAAAAGAGGGTGGCTTTTCCGTTTTGGTAGTCTTGTTTCAATGCCTCATTTGATATTTATGTTAATTCCTTTACCAACGCAAAAATAGTAATTTCTTTCTCATGACAAATTTGCCAAGGCATCAGCAAAATTAGGCCATAATTCCTAACTGCAAATGCAAGATAATAAGAATTATATTAAAAAATCTAAGCAATATTCGGAGCTAGGAGAAGATAGGAGAATAAAACCCAAGTACAATAGGCAGGCCCAAATATAATTAAACAGATAAAAGTATTTAGCAACCAACTTGAGAATAGGTGACCATTGGCATTGAAGGCCCAAGCTTGAGCATCTTAATAGCAAAAATACAAGGAAATAAATTTGAAAGGAAATAACTCCAGATTTTCATATTATGTAAATGTTATGGATGATCAAGTAAGCATAATCCCATGAATTAAATAAAATGGTGATCCAGTTTATACATGTTTTTTATTTTTATTTTTTCCTCTTTCATTCAGGATGATTATATGAATCTTTGAACTCCCAGTTAAAAATCTCATTTTATTTATATATTCAATTCACTTAATGTCATGAAGCAGCCGTAATGAAATATGATATGGAAAACTCAGGAAATGAGACAGAAAAATCAATTTCTTGTTTTTAGCTTATCAGACAGGAAATGCAAAAGGGAGTAAAACACATGGGAAAAAGTGTTGTCTGAGTGCGAGTGCAATAAAAGAAAACACTAAAATAAAATATTCACATTCACTTACTATAAAGAAACTTCATTTAAAGAGAAAGATCCATCTCAATTCAACATTAGCCTGTCTTGTTAAACTAGTTAGAAGCTAGCATCAACATAAATCCAAGTATAATACATAAATGAACTTACCTGAGGCCAATGTCCAATTGAAATGATTAAAAAAAACAAAAATAGATTAAGAAGGAGAAAGTGAAGCACGGCACAGGAAAGTACTTGATCTGCAGAAAATCAATTAATTTTAGGACGAAAGTGACTATAAGAGACAATAAAAGAAAAAACTTCAGATCGTAACAAGGGACTCATTGTTCATCTATCAAAAGGGAGGAGCAGACACAAAACTCACCATTGGCTCCTTCACATGTAAAGTTCTGCAAACATACTTCCTTATACAACTTATCTCTCGAAGAATCCAATCCCAGGGGACCCGGTCACACAATTGCTTATATTATCGTAGAAGTTGGGGAAGGCTCAAACTAATAATGAAGCAACAAAATGAAATGCACGGGAACTACATAAATGCAATGAAATAGTTTAGAACTTAACACACTACCTTGTCTATATACACAAAAGTATTCTTCTTGACTGTTATATATGTTGGCATATTTAACATCGGCTTACATATATAAGAGAGAGAGATTAAGTTGGGGCTTATACATGAGAGAGAGAGAGAGAGGGAGAGAGAGGGAGGGAGTGAAGGGCTTGAATATCCCTTGTGCATATCCTTCATCATTTTCTGCACAGCCATTCGAGTTTCTCTTAGTCCAACATGAATCCATTTCGTTGTCGTTATGAAATTTATGTTTTTTCTTGTGAAGAACACATTTTATGGACCCCTGTCGCTGGAAGTTTCCTGCGTGGCTGAAGAACGGGCGAAGAGCTTGACAACCGAGGTCTAGGCATGACTTTCTATGCAGATCGACTTAGATTGGGGAGGAATTAGAAACTGAACTTGGTGCCATTGGATTCCCTAGCATGTCTAGTATTTTTCAGCCAAGTTTCATGATTTTTATAGTTCTTGACGTGAAGTTATTGAATTTACAAGCCGCACTGGTTTTCTAAAGAATTTCCAGCAACCAGCACAATAACAAGTGGTTTCCTCTTCAGTCGTTAGCGGTAGCAGCAGTTCGTTGATTATAGGATCAGTCGTGCTACAGGACTAAGAGCAGAACTTTCAGTGGGGAAGAAAGCCAAACCCACTGTCCATGATTCTCCTGAGCAAGAAGTTGAGACTTCCAGCCGAGAAGAACAAGTAGAATCCAACTTACCCAATATGGAATCTTTACACCAAGGCCGAGTGAATTCCTTTGAGTCCAACATGAACCAAATACGTCATGAACTACATGAGTACAAGAAGTCCCTTAGTAAACTTGATGAATGGGACCTGATGAAGCAGATGATGGACTCCTTGATTACTGGCCAAAACACTTTGATGAAAAGAATGGAACAATTTGACCGAACCACACAAGGCCCTCCTTGGAATCAAGACAAAGGCAAGGCGCCAATGAATAACCAGTTTGTCCCACCTTTTTTCGACAGTTTTAACCAATTTGAGCATTTCGAACATAATGGCGATAAGGGTTTGGCTCAGCTGGTGAGAGCCTTCGACATATATGCTATAGGGTGATTTTCCTAGTTGAGGACAGCTCCTACGCCAATGTCACAAGCATCCATTTCAATAGTGAAAGGTTTGCTAAAATCAGGCAAGGTGAGAACGGGTGCCGAGTGCCGACTTCAATTTCTCAAATGTCTCTCTTGCTTTGTCTAACCAAGTGAATGATCCTTTCTTAGTCATTTGGGTTAATGGGGTGGCTATGAGCCTGTTGCCTTTAATGAATCTTCTATAATAGCTGGTTGACCCAAGAAATCCACAGAGACTCCTTAAATCTTTTGGCAAAGGCCAGTTGTTCATGGCCTCTAACTTTTTGGGGTTCGTTTTCACCCCTTATGCTGACACTATGTGCCCAAGGTATCCTATGGAGGGTTGGCCGAAACTGCATTTCGATCTCTTAGCATAAAAATGGTGTTCCCTCAGGATTTGTAAGGTCATGGCCAAATGCGCAGCATGTTGCTCTATTGACTGGCTATAAACGAGAATGTCATCAAAGAATACCAAGAGAAGTTTCTAAGATACCATCTGAAAACATCATTCATGCACCTCTGGAATGTGGCGGGTGCATTGGTTAAGCCAAAAGGCATCACCAAGAACTCATAATGTCCATCATGAGTTCTAAAAGCCATTTTTGGAATGTCTTCATCGTGCATTCTAATCTGGTGGTAGACTGCCCGTAGGTCTATTTTGGAAAACACAGAGGCACCGGTTAACTCATCTAGAAGTTCATCGAGTACCGGTATTGGGTGTCGGTCCTTCACGGTTGCCTCATTTAGCGCTCTATAGTCCATGCAGAAGCGCCATGTATTATCTTTCTTTTTAACTAATTGGACTGGCGAGGAGAAAGGACTGCAGCTAGGGCATATGATACCACCCTCTACCATCTCCTTAACCAATCTTTCAATTTCTGCTTTTTGGTGATGACCATAACGATATGGCCGAACATTGATAGGTTTGGCACCCTGATTCATGATGATTCTATGGTCATAAGCTCGACATGGAGGAAGACCCTTCAGTTCCTCAAAGAGATCTGAAAACTGTTTAAGCACGTGTTGAACCATGGCTGGTATATTTTCTTGTTGCTCATCTTTGGCTGGTATGTCCGTGCATAGTAACAACACAAAACGCTGCGACTAGTGCCCTAAGTGCTGCCTTTGGTACAACGTTGGTGTTTGCTACCATTAGGGTGACCTTTTGGTCGCCTCCCTCATTAGCAAAAGACATACTCATGTCTTTGAAATTCCAAGAGATGTCCTCTAGAGTCTCTAGCCCTTGTACCCCCAATACCACATCGACACCACCAATGGGGAGTACTGAAAGATCAACAATGAATGGCACCTTTCGCATGCATAGCTGGACACCTTTACACTTTTGCGTACATACGAGTTTGGACCCATCTCCTACCATGACTGAGATTGGTTGTTGTTCTTCTAGTGGGCACCCAACTGCTTAAGCTGCCTCTTCACTAACGAAATTGTGTGTAGCACCCGAGTCTAGGTGTACTACTACTTTATGCTTTCCAATCTTACCAACAACTCTCATGGCATTCGGTCTTTTTGGGTCTGTCAAGGCATGACATGTCCCTTCAATAATCTCAGATGCACTTGTATCAGTCTTGGCCTCATTCGGACTAGGTGGATTTGTGTCTTGGCTAGGCTCTTCTTCTTCTTCATCACTTTCATCAATGACTTAAAAAACTTGAATATTTTTGCACTTGTGAGTACGACTCCATGGTTCCTTACAGTTGAAGCATTGATTGTTTTTTATCATTTGTTCCCTCTCTTGCCTAGTTATGTAAGTGGTAGGCACTCGGTCTCTGTAGAGGGGTTTTTGATTTTCTCTTTTGTAGGGCACAGGTTTTGTTGGGGGTAAATCTTTGTATTTGTTTGGCTCGTTGCCTTTGTAAGGTTTCCTTAGAGCATTCTTGCATCTATTTCTCTCTTCTACTGCTCGAGCTTCGGCGAAACATTCTACCAAATCAGTGTACTTTCTTCATTCTACACTTATCTTGACCTCCTCTTTGATGCCGCCAATGTAGGCACCGATTAGTGACTTGGTGGTCCAATCAACCATAGATGAAAGACTTTTGGATTTGCTTTGGTACTTTCGAATTGAGGACGTTTGTACCAAATCTTTGAACTCTATGTCAAAGTCTGTGTATGCTGAATCTCTTAATCGTGTTTGTAAACCCTCACTAAAATTTTCCCAAGTGATATTTGGTTGATGGCGTTTGAACCATTGATACCATTTCATAGCTTCTCTGTCGAAGTTGAGGATTGTGGTTGTAACCCATTCGTTTTCAGGCACACTACGACAATCAAAATATTCTTCTACCTTGAAGAGCCAATCCTTGGCATCTACCCCTGTAAAACGTGGAAAATCAATCTTAACGGCTGGGGTTCTTCTTCTTGGCTGAGTTTGGTTGCGTCTGCCTTTAAAGGGTTCTCCATCAACAAACACAATATCCTCATCTTCCTCACTTTCTTCCTTGCCCTGGTTCTTCCTAAATTGCTGGTTTTAGGGTGCTTGTTGTTGGCTGCTGGAGCCGAACCTAAAATGGAACTCAGGCCCTTGTTGGTGTCCCTTTGCTTCGTTGGCCTTTGGGTTGGCTGGTGCCATTATGTCCGAAATGCTCAAATTGGTTAAAACTGCTGGAAAAAGGTGGGACAAAAGTGTTCTACAATGATATAATTGAACTTGTTGAATCTGGTGGATTTCTTAGTGTGCAATTTCTGGTCACTACTATTTATTCTTGTTTTAGGTGGTAAACATGATGGATGGAAAAGTGGATGACTTGAAGCTTCTTTCGATCATATTAATGCAAGCTTTCTATAATGGGCATATTGAAGAAAAAAAAATGTGAGTTTACATTATGCAGTTTCTGGATTCATAGATGTCCAAAACATTTGTAGGTTATGCAAATAGATGGAGGTCCTTAGTTGCACTTCCTTTCTTGTGCTTATAATTTTCTAAAATTTTTCTCTGTTCTTTTTCTACATGCAGCTTACTGCTTTGGATATTTGAAGGATATATTTGGTTTAAACAAATCTAAAGATGAAAGGATTATGCTTGAAGTTTTCTCTGAATTCTACCTTAGACAGCTTTCAAAAGCATTTTCTCAAGGAGAATTGGAGAGAGCAACTAGCAAAGGAACTTTCCTTTGCAGTGAACTGCATTCTGATCCATTTCTTTCATCCGAACATTCCTCCATGTATTTTTGTAAGCGCATCTTTTGTAATTTTAGAATTGCAGGTCAGCCCAATCCCCATGTTTATATCGGGGGATTCAGAGAAGATGATGTACATGCATAACATGCATACAGTGAGACGTAAGTATTCTCTTTCCATGTTCAAAATGTACCATGGCTTGGAACCTCAGCGATAATACATTCTTGCTTTTTCATAATGTTTTTATCTCAGTATTGGTCATTGAAATTGTCCTCAAAGCTTACAAATTTTCTGAATGAAATCTTTTATGGTCTGCAGCAATTATTTTGATGACATGTTATTTCAATCATGAACTCACTAACACAGTCCTCTGTCATATATGTTCAACAGTTTCTATTTTCCATTGTTTAGAGAAAACAAGCAGGGGACTTGCATTGTGCCAGTATCACTAGTTCTTTCCACACCAAATCTGATCTCTTTCTATAAATTTAAGTGTGACAGGTTGAGCTTTCACATCAGTGAACTGGTTCTGGCAAGTTATTTTTTCTTGTACAAGATTACTTAACACTGCCTCACATGAGCTTAATCACTGTCCTCACTTGATTTTCCTGTGATAAGATACATCTCTTAAGATCACATGGACTTCTTGGAATGAATTTTAGCTTTTATCCCATGCATCTGATGTGGCTTAAGATCACATGGACTTCTTAAGATCTTCATTTGTGTTGAAATCTGGTACTTTTGATCTCCGATATGTATGTTCTGGTTCAGATGGGAGAAACTTGGTAAGTCCTCTATTTGGATATGACTTCTGGTATCAGCCCTGACACAAGACCATGATTAGTTCATCATGGGGAGCACCAAAATATTTTACAGAAGGGTTCAGTCTCCAACATGTAGAAGATGGTCGTTATGAAGACATCTACATGTATACAGGTGGCTCGATGTTGAACTAAAACAGACTGGACATTGGTAACTCAGATCTCCTACCTTTGGAGGTCAGTGTGACTGTGTCAAATATCGTCGCCCTGAAAAGTGCACCCTATGCTTGATATGATCATCTATTGTAGTGGCTATTACTTATGACTATTTTGATACTATCCTGTAGATTCTATACAGGTTACGTTGGGTCTGCATTAAGCAGCAACATGATTAGGTTTTTCCAAAGTCCAAGTGGATCGTGGAGCCATGAGGTACCATTTGCTTATGTTCACATTACTGTATGTGTGCATATGTGAGAGAGTACTAGAGAGAGAGAGGGTCCTAAATTGCTTGTTTGTTTCTTCTATGTTGCAATATCTGTGACACCTTTTGGAATTGGATTATGCCCGACATGCCTGGACTTATAACTGATTTCGTTATGTCACTGGTTGAACGCTTCCTTTACTTCTCAAACTGGCTGCATCGTGATGTCAGGCAATACAACATTGAGGACCCTTCAAAGCCTGTTTTGACTAGACAACTATAGGTTGGTGGACTCATTCAGAAGGGAAGCCAGATAGTTGCAGTAAAAGTGTGTGTTTTAGTCATTTTGTTCTTACCTTTTCTTGCTTTCCTCAGAAAAACAGACTCAGAGGTGGGCCACAAATGATCCGGTTGAGCTTGGACGGTAAGAGATTGTAGGTGACTAACTCACTCTTTAGCACATGGGATCAGCAATTCTATCCAGAGATCTTGGAGGAGGGCTCACATATGCTGCAGATTGACATGGACACAGAGAAGGGTGAATTGAAGCTGAATCCAAGCTTCTTTGTAGATTTTGGGCTTGAACCTGATGGTCCTATTTAGGGTTGACTTCGTGGTCGTTTGAGAATAAATGAGATGAGAACGGAAATAAGATGTGTATTCAAACAAGAGTGCCCATTATGTTGAAGTACCACATGGGAATTGCTCAAGAAGCACAACGCCTTGGGTTGTTGGATTAATTTGGAGAATTCAAAGAGGTGGCATAACATCGTAGATAAGTTTTTAAATACAAAAGTAGATGTCTTTGTCGCATGTTCTCCCTCCGTCGCATGTTCTCCCACCTTCACGGATGAAAAATGTTTCCCATCAAAGAAATGACGGTGAAAATTTTTCCCCAATTCTTTTTTTTATCCCACACCATCCTAGAAAGAGGACAAAAAGATGGATTGGGTTGCGGGCCACTTGAGTATAGAGTCAAGAATGGAATGCAGCAAAACTAGGCCATCCATATCAAGGTATAGTGGACAAGGCTCGAACTGTCCAACCCCACCAAAGCACAGATTGAATCCTCTATGGTTACAGCAGGTTCTAACTAGAGGAAAGATCAGTGTTCTGGGATGAGGCTAAGACTCACTTATAAAATGGCAGTGGCCCGGAGGGCAGTGGAGAACAGGCAAACGACCGAGGGTGAGAGAGAGAGAGAGAAGAGGAGTTTGGGGGGAAAAAGGATGAGGAAGACTTACGAGCAAAAAAGAAGCAACACAAAATAGTGTTGGGTGGGTGAGCCTCTATTTGTGTGTGAAATGTGTAAGAGGGTGTTACGTGCCTGCATGACGTTTGCTGCATATGAGATGCCAAGGTGTAACGGGAATCAATGACAGCGATGAGGGAGACGATGGCACTAAACGAGCAAAGGCCAGCCAAAGCACCGGCAGCCGTGGCAGCGGTGGTGGCAGACGTAGGAGGAGGAGGAAGAGACATACATGAGTTAGACTCTTGAAGAGACATACACGAGTTAGACTCTTGAAACCATCTGCTTCTCCCCTCTTTTCTCGCTCGTGGAAGATTGATCAAGAAGTTTGCGGTTTTCCTTTTTCTAGTCTTGGTGTTGTTACGTGTTTTAGTTCGCCCTACAAATACTCTTCGCGGGCTCAGAGTTTGTTCTGGTTAATTGTTGTTTTCAGTTGGAAGAGATGGCCGCACCTTCCTCTTTCTCGAAGATCTGCTTCAACCCAAAGTGTGGTGCCTCGTCATCGGAGAGGTGGTGGAAAGGAAGGAGATTAAGGTCCGATGACGTGGCCGAGCTCTGTGGCCACTACGAGTATGTTCTTTTTCCTCTGTTTTGTTCTTTTTTCGTCTGGTTGTTGCCCGGCTAGGAGATCAGCATAAAGAAGATATCTTTGTCGTTCTTGAAACAGTTTTTTACATCCTCGTTAGGACAATTAAGTTGATGGACGCACAATTAAAATGATGGATGCTGAAATTTTTTGTGTATAAAATTTCCTTGGGGTACAAAGGATCGTGATTCGCCAGAAATGTGAATTTTATTTTTCTTGAAGCTTTTTCTCGTTAATAATTTTCGGCAGAGTGACAAGTTTGCCTCCTTTGGAATCACATGGTTTTCTCTAAGTTGTCGCTGTGAAACTGTTAGGAATTTGAAGTGCTAGATTTAATATTGGATTTGACCTGTCATGACATTTTCCGCACAAATGTACGTGTTGATATCTGCAAATTCATAGATTTTATCGGAATTTGAGGCTCCCTTAAGACGAGGTCTACTTTTGTCTCTTAAGTTTTATCCTATGCATTCTCTTGGGATCTGCATAGGAATGCCAAAATCAATTTATTTTCAGATTCTCCAGTGAAATTACATCGGCGTCCACTTGAAAAAAACATAGATATCTGGCTTTTTCTTTCTGTGAATTTTTTACAGAGTCTGTATGTGTGGAGTGTATGCCCATGGTGGTGATGTGCTGGGTGTCATGCGCTCGAGCAGATTCGACAAGGAAAGCTACATGTCTTACTGTGAAGCCTTCACTTTTCTGTTGATTTGGTGCGGAAGTCGATCATTTCTTGGTTATTGAAGCGGTGGTGTGCAGAAAATGTGGTTTCGTTTCCCTGTTCTAGGCGAATTTTGTAAAGAATGAAGCTCTCTTATTTGTTTAAATGCATGCAGATGGCCTTTTTAATTTTGCATCTGGCCTGTAAAGTGGGAAACTATTTTTCCTCTGACGGAATGGAGCATCGGTCGGCTACCCCCTTTTTTGTCGAGCGCTGGAGAGTCGGTTAGACGTCATACTTGTCCGTAATGAACCTTTGCCTGTCGTAGTGGTGACTGTGAAGAGCTATCCATCACTAGCAGCTATTGGTCGGTAGAGAAGAATTCTATCTTTTAGAATTTTGTATGCATAGAGGAATGGGGCTCCTTTGCTGTTGCTAGATTTGGATATTACCAAGTTATCACACCATTGGGGGATTTCATGTTACATGTGGATCTATTATATTTTTCCTATTTTTGATGGCTTTTCTGTAGAGAATTTCGTCAGAATCTTTTTCTTTACTGATAGTCCATCTTTGAACCTCTTTTAAAAACTTTATCTCCAATGCATTAACTGTATTTGGTTTTTTCTTCTTTTCTTTTAATCACCTAGGAAGCAGTAACCAATATTCTGCCACATTCTGTTGATAACTCTCTTTTGATCTTGTAGTTCTGCGTATGATGAGTTAAGGTTTTTGATGATTTTCATTTTGATGCTGCTGGTGGAGGAACTGTGAGACATGTGGAAAGGTTAGAAACTGGGACGTAAACATCAACTCTAGTTGCCCTGTGTTAAAAATATGAAAATGCTCTGATCTACTGTTCATGCATCAAAACGTAGCAAGTTGAAGAACCTACAAATGGAACTGGCTACACTTTTTTGATGAATTGCACTAATATCTGTTCTGATGCTTGAGAACACAAGCATCAACTTGTATTCTTTTATTTAGAATGCAGTTAGATACATTCAGGTTCCATTATGTCAAAAACTGTAGCCCTAAGTTGTTTTTGGAATTACTTAAAAAATTCCTTTCCTTAACAAAATGTTTCTTATTCCAGCGTTTACATTGTGGGTGCATCGTTTCAGCTCATACATTCTTGCTCCTGGATGTTGGTGGAATAGAATGCATTTCATGTGCCAAGACAAGTTCACTTAATGCAGTAAGCCTTTTAATTGTTGGAAAAAAGAAGTCTCATATATATTTTGATGTTACATTATTGCAGCACATTTGTGGCTTTGGGCTGTATGGTTGACTGCTGATTCCACAACTACCACATGGATGCAGCAATGAGCTCTCGTTCAGCAACTTTCATCAGATTTTATGATCATTGGCTGGACGGCCAATAAGGTTTATGTCCCAGACATCCTGGGAAGAATTATCTGATTTTTGGGGAAAAATTTCACCTCTAGAAAATGCATGTCCTCTGTAGGCTATTGCTAGTTGGTTTTTGTGATATACTGAAACATTTTCTTATGGATTGCTTGGATTGTACAAAAAAAATTCCCCATTCTTTTAGATGCTTTACTAATTATTTGTTTCTGTTCTATCATTTTTCATCAATTTGCTTGCTGGGCATCTGATGCGACCTGCCCTTGTAGCTGCTCAAAAGAGACCAAGTTGCAGTCGCTTCTCAAGATCCATTGGGGTTAACATGCCGAGAAAGGTTAAAAGAATAGGGATTACAAAATTTCGTTCCCTAGTTGGACACAACCCCGACTGAATATATCTCTTAGGACTGATATACAAGTAGTGGTTCAACCTACTACAAATCAAGAATGGGAATGTGAGGCTTTACAAGCGTCAACGATACAAGAAGATCTCTCCCTCACTCAACAATCACATCATCCATGCCAAACCATACATTCAATCCCTAGGTCGAGAATTCCACACCCTTCGCCCTAGGACAGTCCGATAGCTTGGGAATGTGTCCTCAGCTTGGTGAGCTTTGGAGGATTCCCGAATGGCTGCAAACCCAAAGGTTGGCTGGAAATCAAATGCACCCACCCATGCAGCTATAGCGGGTTTCGGATGTACCTTGCTGGAGCTAGTCCAGCACTCACCGAGGAAGAAGGCCAAATATATCCTTAGTATTCAGCAATACTCCACAGCTCAATCGGCTACAAGTCCTCCGATGGCGGTCAATCTCCAATGCGCAGGCTCCTAGTGTTTAAGACAACACTAGTAGTTTACTGTTCTTGTAAGAAACAGCTAACAGAAAGTAATGGAGAAGGTGTGTCACCCCAATTGCAGGAAACCCCAATTGTGTGATATAGATTGGGGGAAGCTATCTTCAGATTGGTGCTGAAGATCGCCCTTCGCCTTCAAATGGACGGTAGATTGGAATGAAGTCCACCACCAGCCTGCTATGCCTGTGAAGTGCGCTTTGAGAAAACAGGAGCAGTCACTGTATGCAATCCGAAATCACAGATGAATGCAGGAGTGGAGATGCTTCACCAGAGATGAGATCAACCCCTACTATCTGTAATCGAATTAGGGGGATGCTGGCGTCGAATGGGCAACGACGCACACCTAGTCAAGACAGCTCCTTGCTACAAGATCGAGCTCCAACAAGTTCTGCTTCTCGCCTAATTCAACAGCTTGCTGCCACAGCTATCAGCAGAGAGTATGGTGCTGTGAAGGAATCAAGAGCTCAAGCAGAAGATAATTCTACAATCATCAAGCTCAAGTCATGGAGAATGCACTAGAGAATCGATTTCACCCAAGTCCATAACAGAATTTGGGGAAACGGGCGAGAATCCCTCTCGTAGGTGTCTAACCAGCTCCTAGACTAGCGTTCCTTCAAAGAATCATAACTCCATGTACAGAGGTCTAAAAATCATGAAATTTGATCTGGAGGAAGCCAAGATCTGGAGGATTAGACGATCCAAAAATCAGCCCCAAAGTCATTTCCAATAGGTGGATTGTTGAAAATTGAAGTCACGCCTAGTTTTGCCTGAAATCAGCCAGTTGCAGGACTTAGGCAACGTCTGGAGCCAGTCACCTTCAAAAATTCGCCAAACTAAACCGCAGCTCGGATTGAGCTAAAATTTGGACCAGTGATAGCTGAGATTCTGTTGTACAAACGCCTAAAAATTCAGCTTCAAAGCAGCTATCAAAAGGTGAGTCGTTGAGGATTGAAATCAGCCTAGTTTCTGGTGTCACTCAGAACTCTGCCACCTAATTCCTCGATCCACCGTCATGATTCTGATCAGTTCCGGTGAACTATTCAAAACAGCTCGGATTCTTCCCAAGCTTCACCAGAATGATCCCCCAAGAGTTATGAAGACGTCTGAGCCATTTCCCTGCTCAGATCGACCTCCGATCGCCAGAATTGTGCTGATTTTCAGAGATTGTCGTCGTTGTCTTAAGAACAGGAATTCAGCCTCTATTTCTTCATCTTCAGTCAGTCGATTCCTCACTGTTTCACTCTGTAGCTCGTGGCAAGGGATACGCAACAATTAGACACAGATTGCGACAGTAAGTTAAAAGAATTTAAATAGATCTAGGTCAGACGTTAGGCGATCTGCCTGAAACAGGGATCATTCTCACCTGACCTCATCAGCCTCTCAAATCCTTCGATCTCACTCAGATCAGACCGATCTATTCATCTCATTAGATGAGTTGACTCAAATCGATCAGAAGGCCAGCATCCTCTCCTCTTCTGATCGGGTAAACTGGAAGTTCTCGCAATAGAATATCCACGGAGAAGGATTTCTTACCGATTGAGAAGTTCGTCCGCCTTTCGACGTGTAGTTCAGCAATTCCTCGATGAGCTACGATCTACTGCGCAACCGAATGATCCTTTTTCCGATTCAAACCTCTAAGTGCCTCAAGGATTGGGAGCACTTGCACTGTGACCGGAACTACTTCTGCACTCTATTCGACGTCTACAATTTTCGTAGCCTTCCCAGTTCGGCTCCTCTAGTTCTGTAGGCGATCTTCTTCTCCAGCAAAGTCTCCTTCGCAAGACAAGCCTTTGGGCCACACTTAAGCAGCTCAAACTCTCTCGCGCGGGAGAGAAAAGATTTCTTTTTTTGGTTCAATTTCCAAAAGTTACAAGTTTTGGCAAAGTCTCCAGCTTATATGCCGCTGGACTGTCTCGGGGTTAACCTGTTGTCTCGGACTGATACGAGTACAAGACCAGACTCGATCAAATCCAAAACAAAACAAGTACAATGACTTGGTCTGGGCTTGAACCCAGCCGTGACGCGCTCTGGTTAGCTTGAGCTCTTGCCAACTAAACCTGACCCGGATGCACTCTTGGTTGTGCCCAGTCTTCCTTGGTCTCGTACAGCTGACGCAGTCTTTCTCTGCTCGAACCAGCAACCTCTGCTCTTCAGCCTTGCTCTACTGACCACTGACCTGACCGAACCTAGTCCCTTCCATGCTCTGCTCAGCTGACTGAACCTTGCTTCAACCCACTGTATGCTCCTCGCTCTCGTCACCGGCTGCAATCTATAGGTCACATCTCTCTTTAGTCTTCAGATTAACCTCACAACAGATATCGCTGCCCTTCGTGATCTCCCTCGTCGGCTTGTGCCTAACACTTTACGCTTTGGTCTCCTCAGAAGTAAGGTTAACCTCCCTAGTCTCCGGACTGCCTATATCAATCGGCCTTTCAGTCTTGCCCCCTAAATTTAGCGCCTCGGCTTTGCTTGACATGGAATTAGCCTCACTTTGCTCAAAACACCTTGGCCCTCCCTGTATCTTCTCTCGGTTAACCTCACAATGCCTAAAGTCAATAGCTTCAACTGATGCCATGCTAGCCATCTCCCCGCTTCTGACCATGACTGCGGTAGCAGCTGGTATCCTGCCTACGTCCTCGGCAGCCTCATCGGCCACTCTCGGCTGTGCTCTAGATAGGTGCACATCAAGTCCACCCCCCTTGAATGGAGCTTGTCCCCAAGCTTTCTTTTGACAGTCATCACGGTGTGTTGGAACTGACTTAATACATTTCACATCTCCACCCTCACCTACCCTGCTTGGATGAGGACCATAGTCCCTCGGCAAGGACCTTGGTAAAGACTTTTGGTATATGGGAGGTCCTTGGTCACCCCTGTAGGCATTCGTCATGAACCCAATTTCTTGACGTCCTCTATCATGGGCTTGCCAAAGTCAGCCCCCAGTTTTGTCATCGAACTTCTCAACAAGTAACAGTTTTTTGTCCTTGTTGTCAGCAATAGCACACCATGCTTCTACTGCTCTCTTAGCCTTCACCTAGAGCATACAATATGACCGTATAGGGTTTGTCATAACAGTCTTGGACTGTTATGCAATTTGCTGCATTTGAGCCTCTTTCAGTTGTGATTCCTTCTTTCCCATGGAAGAACTACTGCCCATCTGGTCTGACCCTTCTCCTGGACCTTGTGCTGCTATGGTCTTTGCAGACTTTGTGTCAACAGCGTTAAGACAACTTGTCATTTGCTATTTGCTTAGGGAACATAATGGTCTTGGTGGCAAAGTCCCATTGGATTTTTCCCAACGTTCTGAACCATTGCATTCCCAAAATTACATCTACTCCATGGATAGGCAGTATTATGGTTACTGATGTATCCAACAACCTTCATGGGATCCGAATGTCTTATATTATCTACCGTGTGACATAGCACCTGGCTGTCATCATGAGATTCATAGTTCGGCCTTTCTTCCTGGATGTCTTGCTCTAGGTGATTGCTCAACTTTATACTCTTCATCTTGGTCATCTATGACTATGAAAAACTTGATCTCTTTGCACTTATGTCCACGAAACCACTTGTCATCACAATGATAACACAACCCCCTTGCCATTCTCTCATCCCGCTCTTACTGGGTAATGTATTCTTTCTTAGGCTGTTAGAGGTTGTCTGTGGTAACTCCTTCTTCTTTGGTAACATTTCTGGATCCGGCGGTCTGGTCCGATGTGGGTCAAACCTTTTGCCTTGCTCTTGGAGAGCCCGTTTCCGTTCCATTTTCTCTTCTTTGTGTTGGGAAACTTTCATGCATATCTTTAAGTCACGATCGTAGCACAGCCAACTGAATATCAGGCAGCAATCCCCCAATGAAAGCTCCAACTAATGCTGCTTCATCCCAACCTCGTACTTGGTAAGATAAACTTTCAAACTTGTGTTGACAGGCGAACACCATCCCGGTTTGAGTGAGATTCTTTAACTGCACATTGAAATCTGTAATTCTGGAATCTTCAAACCTACTCATCAGCTCATTCTTGAACTGCTCCCAAGTTTGATTTGGTTCTCAGTAGCTAGTCCACTGAAACCACTTCAAGGCTTCCCCTTCGAAGTACATCATTGCGTAGGTAATTTTTTTATCATTTGGTATGCCTTGACACAGAAAATATCTTTCAGCTTTGAAAACCCATTCATGAGTTTGCTGTCAACTAAATCTTGAAAATTCGATCTTAAGTGGTGGCGCTCTTGCTTCAACCAGATTTCGGTTCTCTCACCCTTGACACCCTACCGGCTGTCCCGTATCATCAACCGGTCGATTAGCTTCCTCATGATCCACCCAAACTGGTCTTTGATGATCATGGACCAGTGGTGGTTGGCATTCCCCTTGTGATTCAACCTTAAGATTAGGTTGATCAGTCCCCTCACGCCTATCTCCCACATTTGGCACTCCCTTAGACCGATTTTTGAGTTTTTCTAATTCTTCAAGTATGTTAATAGCTATCGGTCCTTCATGATTATTTTGTCTTTCATAGGACGTGCTAGGCGTATTAGACCTGGTTTTGCCATGATTCTCACGGTTTATAACACTTTGCATAGTCTTTTCAACCTGCTCCATGCGTTGGTTGAGTTGATGGTTTGAAGTAGTAACCGCGGTAATCAATTGCATCATGCGGCCTAGCTTGCTGTCTATTCCAGTCATCTTGCAATCTATCCCATTCATCTTGCTCTCCATCTGAGCTATCTTCTCATTTCCAAAATCCAACTCTACCACAACTTCATCATCGTCTTGAGGAATCACCTCGGCTTCCGGCTGCTTGCCTTTTCTCACCATATTTGCTGTGTCAAAGACCCCAAAACAGCTCTGATACCACTTGATGCGACCTGCCCTTGTAGCTGCTCAAAAGAGACCAAGTTGCAGTCACTTCCCAAGATCTATTGGGGCTAACATGTCGAGGAAGGTTAAAAGAATAGGGATTACAAAATTTCGTTCCCAAGTTGGACACAACACCGACTGAATATATCTCTTAGAACTGACATACAAGTAGTGGTTCCCTCCCAAGTTTCAACCTACTACAAATCAAGAATGGGAATGTGAGGCTTTACAAGTGCCAACGATACAAGAAGATCTCACCCTCACTCTACAATCACATCCTTGTGGCGACTAACCAAAGCAGCTCAGATTCTTCCCAAACTTCACCAGA
Organism: Nymphaea colorata; assembly: GCF_008831285.2. NCBI lineage: Eukaryota > Viridiplantae > Streptophyta > Magnoliopsida > Nymphaeales > Nymphaeaceae > Nymphaea > Nymphaea colorata. The sequence continues at coordinate 6,739,065 of NW_022204507.1, read as the reverse complement.
ATGATCCTCCAAGAGTTATGAAGACGTCTGAGCCATTTCCCAGCTCAGATCAACATCTGATCACCAGAATTGTGCTGATTTTCAGAGATTGCAGTCGCTGCCTTCAGAACAGGAATTCAATCTCTGTTTCTTCATCTTCAGTCAGTTGATTCCTCACTGTTTCACTCTGTTGCTCATTGCAAGGGATACACAACAATTAGACACAGATTGCGACAGTAAGAATCAATTCTTAAAAGAATTGAAATCGATCTAAGTCAGATGTTAGGCGATCTTCCTGGAAAAGGGATCGTTCTCGCCTGAACTAGTGAGCATCTCAAATCCCTCTCAAATCCTTTGATCTCAGTCAGATCAGACTGATCTATTATTCTCATTAGATGAGTTGACTCAAATCGATCAGAAGTCAGCATCCTCTCCACTTCTGATCGGGTAAACAAGAAGTTCTCGCGGTAGAATATCCACGGAGATGGATTTCTTACTGATTGAGAAGTTCCTCCGACTGTCAACGTGCAGTTCAGGAATTCCTCGGATGAGCTATGATCTGCTGCACAACCGAGCGATCCTTCTTCCGATTCCAGCCTCTAAGTGTCTCAAGGATTGGAGAGCACTTGCACTGTGATCAGATCAACTTCTGCACTTTATTCGACGTCTACAGTTTCGACAACCTTCCTGGTTCGGCTCCTCTGGTTCTGTAGGCGATCTTCTTCTCCAGCAAAGTCTCCTTCGCTGGAAAAGCGTTTGGTGCCACACTTATGCAGCTCAAACTCTATCGCGCGGGAGGGAAGAGGTTTCTTTTATTGATTCAATTTCCAAAAGTTACAAGTTTTGGCACAGTCTCCAGCTTATATGCCGCTGGACTGGCTTGGGTTTAACCCGTTGTCTCGGACTGATACGAGTACAAGACCAGACTCAATCAAATCCAAAACAAAACAAATACAATGACTCGGTCTGGGCTTGAACCCAGCCATGACGCACTCAGGTTAGCCTGAGCTCTTGCCAACTAAACCTGACCTGGACGCACTCTTGGTTGCGCCCAGTCTTCCTTGGTCTCTTACAGCTGATGCAGTCTTTCTCTGCCCGAACCAGCAACCTTGCTCTAGCCTCTACTGACCACTAACCTGACCGAACCTAGTCCCTTCCATTCTCTGCTCAGCTGACCGAGCCTTGCTTGAACCCATTGTATGCTCCTCGCTCTCGTCACCGGCTGCAATTTGTAGGTCGCAACTCTCTTTAGTCTTCAGATTAACCTCACAACAGATGTGGCTGCCCTCCACAATCTCCCTGGCCGACTTGTGCCTAACACCTTACACTTTGGTCACCTCGGAATTAAGGTTAACCTCACTAGCCTCCGGACTGCCTATCTCAATCAGCCCTTCAGTCTTGCACTCTACATTTAGCGCCTCGGCTTTGCTCGACATGGAATTAGCCTCACTTGGTTCAAAACGCCGTGGCCCTCCCTTATCTTCTCTTGGTTAACCTTACAATGCCTAAAGTCAATAGCTTCAACTGATGCCGCGCTAGCCATCTCCCCGCTTCCGACCATGATGCGATAGCAGCTGGTATCCCGCCTACGTCCTCGACAGCCTCCTCGGCCACACTCGGCTGTGCTCTAGGTAGGTGCACATCAAGTCCACCCCCCTTGAATGGAGCTTGTCCCCAATCTCTCTTTTGACAGTCATCACGGTCTGTTGGAACTGCCTTAATACAGTTCACATCTCCATCCTCACCTAACCAGCTTGGATGAGGACCATAGTCCCTCGGCAAGGACCTTAGTAAACACTTTTGGTATATGGGAGGCTTGGACACCCTGTAGGCATTCGTCATGAACCCAATTTCCTGACATCCTCTATCATGGGCTTGCCAAAGTCGGCCCCCAGTTTTGTCATCGAACTTCTCAACAAGTAACAGTTTTTGGTCCTTGTTGTTAGCAATAGCACACCATGCTTCCGCTGCTCTCTTAGCCTTCACCTCGAGCATATAATATGACTGTATAGGGTTTGTCATAACAGTCTTGGACTGTTCTGCAATTTGCTGCATTTGAGCCTCTTTCAGTTGTGATTCCTTCTTTCCCATGGAAGAACCACTGCCCATCTGGTCTGACCCTTCTCCTGGACCTTGTGCTGCTATGGTCTTTGCAGACTTTGTGTCAACAGCCATTATAACAGTCTTGAACTGCACATCGACCTTCTGTTGACGGTTTCACAGATCAATATAAAAAAAAAATTGGAGTCTGGCTCCAGTGCCAAATTCTGGACTTGCACAGGTATAGCAATCTTTTGGGCTTTTGCACTCCTTAGCTTGGAATTCCAACTCATGTTCAACGATGAAGTATCCTAGAACTGAAAAGGTAGGTGAAAAACTCCTAGAATTGGAGCAGGCATCTACCTGCTTTGTTGAGAACCAAAATGTATTTGAAAAGGAAGCAGGTGGTGACTTCAAGCTCCCTGCACATAACAAGATTGACATTGGGAATTCAGAAATTAATGTGTGCACTTCTTTAGGTGCATCGGATCAAGATAATATAGGAGGCTAGCTGGATACCAAGCATGTGAAAGGAAGAAATATCCATGAAACTGAAAGCAACATGATCATAAGCTCAAGAAATCTCTTGATGGTCAAAAACATGAATCATCTGGTTCATGCCAAAATGTAACACAACGGTCTGCTTCTCCGAAGGACGATGAAGCAAGGGATTCAAGCAAGCCTTCTGGATCTCATGCATGTGAACAGTGGCCTTCTATGTTGCAACAGGAAAATCCTTCCAGCTTTCATACTGGGCTGGACTTTTCTAAAGAGGAAAAAAAATCCGGCCACCATGGCAAGGCATCGCAGCGAAGGATGGGCAAGAAATCAGTCTATCCCTTCTGGATATTGGCCAAGGATCAGCAGCAATCAGGAGCTTCAGAAAATATCAGGAGAGTATCCACTTCTACGTAGTTTGAGAATTGTACCGTAAAGCACATTTGCTTGGCATGATTGATTCACTCCAAAACTTGCACTTGATTTGTTGATATTATAGTGAATCCAAGTCCTCCATGTGATCCTTGACCTTCCATAAGCTCAAATTCTATTATCACCCCTTTATTTGAGAAAACATTGAGTGCTAGTGATACAGATTGGATAGGGTGCCTGGTGCTGCCAAAAAAGTGTGTAGAGGTATGTTACTGAAATTTTTATTGCGTCTTTTCTGAAACTAAGACCATGTTGGACTTTTTCATCCTCATGTTTTGCCATATACTAGAGCGTCTAACTTGTTTAGAGCTGCTTTCTTCCTTGGACATTGTTCAATTAAATTTGGTTTTTGGTACACTCATATGCTTGATTCTTATGCAATTCTTAATCTTGAACAGACATACTTCCCAGCAATTTCTCATCCTGAAGGACTGCCTCTTAGGATTCAGGATGCAAATGGAAAGGATTGGGTATTTCAATTTCGATTTTGGCCAAATAATAACAGTAGGATGTATGTGTTGGAAGGTGTAACATCATCATTCAGTCAAAGCAACAGCACACTGGTGACATAGGTAATGTGTGCAGCCTGGTCATTTCTTCTTGCTTGTGCATGCAATGCTTGGCACGCAAATAACTAAGAAGCCTCTCAATCATCCTTGCGCGTCTCATTAAATTTACACTTTCTGAAGTTGAGTGACCTTTTTTTGCATATAAATCAGCAAATGATTGTGATTTCTGTTCAAGTCATCCAAACTTCACGGATTGACAAAACTTTCTACCAGACATAGCACTATTGTTTTTTAGTAGTATCCCATTTAATATAAGGCAACTGGTGTTATGTTATTAGAAGTCATACTGGAATATAATATTATGATCAGAATAGGTTCATAGCCCTATAACCATGTTATTTGGTCATAACTGTATAGGAGTTATGACCATATATATACTTATATATGGTGGGCTGTATAAGTAAATGTACCCTATTTAGTACATATTTAGTTGATTTTGCTTCTTAGTTTAGTTGAGTTTGGTTTCTAGCTAGACATATGTTGGATAAGTTGGGATGATGTGGATGAGCAATAAGGAAACTAAGAGAGAAGATGGGTAAGCACGTGATTTTATTTGGTTTCCCTTATGGACCCAAATTCGAAGGGCATCACACTTAATCCCCTCTGCTCACTCATGGGTCCTATTTCTCATTGCTGTTTAGGTAGTAGTTTTTTTGAAATATGATTCAAGATTTGATTTGATTTGATTTTTTTAATTTACATAACCTTATACTAGCTAACTATTTCTTGTAGTCTTGCTACGTTTAGTTGTTTTAAAATGTTGGATATGCTTGAGAAGGCCCTATGGTGTTTCCGGCACATAGCCATCTAACCATTCAACTTAACAACCCCCCATCTCCAGCATGCGGTAGATTTCCTTCCATTTATCCATCCTTCTTGTTTGCTCTTCTGAGGTGGCGTAAAGAATTTTCAAGTGTCAAAAGTGAGAGTAAGAGAAGGTGTTCCATCTTCAAGCATCATCGAGCACACTGTCCACCACGCTGCTGGGTCCTCTATTGAACTTTCTCTTTACAGTTGGAACTTGGTTCAATTTGGAATCGTGTTAAGGTCAGGTCTTATTGGTGAGTGTCAAACAGGTTTAGAGTCTTTAGACTTTGAGACCTAGGTTCAGTATGTATCTTTTTTTATGTTCCATGTGATTCCAGCCTATGACCGTGCTCAGTTTAGAGTTAGTTTCATGTAGTGCGTCAGTTAACTAGGGTCCTCATCATGTGAGACTATTGTTGAAGGTCAATTGTTTGGACTTTCTTCTTGTGGTGCTTGACTGGCCTTCTTTAGGTGCGTATTTTATTCCAGTGGGGACGTGGGTAGTTTTCTGATTTCATGCTTGTTTGAATCTTAGTTAAAGTGGTTGGTGTCTGATTGTTAAGTGTCGTGTTTTCTTCATTGAGCTTGTGATTTTGAATATGTATGTTAGTTGCACATGGCATGGTTACAACAATTTATATTTTAGAATGTATATGAATATTGGAGCTGTTATGCCTTGGTATTTACTTTGTGTGTTTGTTTCTCTTCATTAGTCAACCCTTTCTGAATGGGTCGAACCTAGTTAGTTAGCTGAATTATTTTGCAAACATATATTAGTCATCGATTTGTTTTTTCGTTATTTGTCTTTGGTCGTTTACATTCCTTATATCATAAGCATTCAGTATTTTTGAAGGTCCTCTGTTTCCGTTGAGTCAACATTTAGTTTTGGTATCAACTCTTTACAAAGACAGGTCTAACCATGATTTGGCAAACCTGTAAAAACTACAAAAATTATTCTCTGTTTCAGAGTCAGAAGACTTATGACGTTCTGATCTGGGATAAAGTTGAATTTGGGTTTGATTGTTGGTTTGAAGTTTCTTGTGTGAAAATCAGCCGACAAAATTTCAAATTTTTTTCAACTTGGAGTATTTTGATATATTGTTGTTAAACATTTCACTGTTTCTATTTCTCACAAACAAAAATTTCGAAAACTGAGCTCTATTTCTTGTTTTTTGAATTCTATCTAGGAAGCAGATTTTTCAATTTTACTTTTCACAAATTTTTTAGTGAAATTTTCTAGTTATTATTATTATTATTTATTTAAGGCTCTGTGTCCATATCAAAGCCAATACTCCAACCTACACAGTTTTAGACTTTCTGTTTAGTGGGGAGAATTGTGATTTTGCATAGATTTGTGTGTTATTGCTAGGAAAATTATCTAGTAAGGCTTTTGATTGCCTTATTTTGTTGGAGCCCTTCCTCACTTGGGTCTCCTCTAGAGTTAGAGATCAAGCCTGTTCATGTCTATGAGAAGGAGTGGGCTGCCGAGCCACTAGGTCCTTGCTTTAGGATCTCATGTCGTCACTCTTCCTTGGAGTCCTTGGTGAGTCCGAGGATAGGGATGTGGTGCGACCTCTAGGGTGAGAATAAGGAGGGAGGCATAACGTGCATGGGTGCTTAGGGACTTGGTAGGGATTCAGTTTGGCTAGGTGGGTGCTAAAGGAGAGGGGCGTAGAGGGTATGGGAGTGATTCAAGTTGGGGGGCTATACATGAGAGAGACAAGGAGCGAAGCAGCTTGAATCTCCCCTGTGCATGCCCTTCAACATTTTCTGTACAGCCAATCGAGTTTCTCTAAGTCGAACATGGATCCATTTGGTTGTCCTTATCAAATTTATGTTTTTTTTGTGAATAACACATTTTAAATTGAATTTTCTTGATGTTTTGATCTAGTTTGAGATGCGTGAATGTTTGGTTTTAAATTGAATTTTCTTCTTGTTGGCTTCTTAGCTGTAGTTTAGTATAGTGGGGACGTGGTTCAGGGTAGTGCTCGTGGTTCAGAATGACATGCTTGTTTGTGTCTTAGTTAAAGTAGTTGCAGTTTGATTGTTAACTATCGTGTTCTTTTCATTGAGCTTGTGATTCTATTTAAATGCAGATACGTTAGTTGCACATGTCATGGCTATACCTAGGTATATAAGGATGCATGTGTATACTACAGTTTCATAGTCATCTATATTTGCTGCTACTTCTTCTACATCGGTATCTTCAGTTTCTTTTGTTTCTCACTTCAAGCCTCTTGCCCTTTCTCTCTTGAGTGCATAGGACACTTGAATATGCCTTTTTGTGGGGAGACTCTTCCTGTCTTCATAATTGTTGATGGTGCAGTAGAACAAGGAGGCAATAGGATGATCTATAAAGATTTGATCATTGGTTCTGCATGCATTGTATTTTCTCCTACAATTGGTAGCCAGTTGAAGGGGGTTGTGAAGAAAGGGATTAGGAGCATTTTATCACCTCCTCCTATGCATCAATGTACCAGTGCAATTTTTGAAATTATGATCTTATGTTGCTTTTCAGGATTTGTGGATTAATTGGAAAACTTTAGATAGGGATTTGCATTGGAGTTTGTATAATTAAACTTGTTTAGGTATGAAGCTCAAATTTGTGATGGCACATATGCAGGGTTCATCTCTTTTTTTTTTCATTTTTTTATTGCAGATAGTTGAATTTGGCATCCTTCATATATTTCTGCTATGTATTCTTGACATACTTTTAAAAATTTAAGTTATTCAACCGCTGTTTGTAGGACCTCTCAAGTATTGGTGCAACATCCAAAACAAACAATGGAAGAACAAAAACTGCAATATTTTGACAAAGCACACAGATAGATTCAGATATGGTTATGTTCCTGCTCCCCGGATACTTGTTGCCTAATAATTATATATTACAGAAATGAAGGTAATTACACGTAAAAACCCTTAAATTCAAACAATGATTGTGGCTTTTCTTCAAACCACTACAGTAGGGATTTGCGGCTGAATTTTAAGCGACCTACTTAGGGAATTAGTAAATGGTAAAAACAGAGATTGGATGTTTACTCATTGTGTTGTTTATATAATATAATTTCTTACAATTTTGAAGCAGCGGACATATATTGCATTATCCCACCCTAATATATATCAATCATCCATAACTTTAATATTTCACTGTAAAAAGCGTGACAGTAATAAATCGGGGTTATGTCTGACCACTTTTGATCATTTAGTTCTGAATCAAAGCTAAAGATAATACAGCAGCACTGCCAGCACAGAATGAATCAAAAGCAACAGAATAGGGTGCAGTAACAGTAATAAAAGCATCCTCCCAAAGAAAAGGCAGAGCCACAGAGCAGAAGCACAACAACTGAACGATACAGAGAAAGAGATGTTCACCTGTGAGCAGCAGAAGACACAAATAGCTACCTAGGGCTGCAGACGAAGAGAGGAAAAAAAGCATGAGAGAAAGATGGATGAGAGAGAAAAAAAAGTGTGGTAGATGCCATTGCCGATGGAATCTGGACCTGGTGATTTCTGATGAGCATGTGCCGATTTTCCGACACAATCTGCTGACTTCCGAATCCACTGTGCTTTGGGCCACCGAGGGAGCGAGCAAGAAAGAGCCAGGTTGTGAGAGAGAGGGCCCCTGTGCTGTGGTTGTGGGCCAAGGCAGGGACTGGGAGCGAGCAAGCAAGAGCCAAAGAGGCTTGTGTTGTGGTTGTGGGCAAGGGTAGGGAGGGAGCGAGCGAGAGAGAGCCAGAGAGGGCGGGGCGGCGCTCGAATGCGCTGTGGGCCAGAGAGGTAGGGGAGCAAGAGAGAGGGGTGAAATAGGGAAGGGCGAGAGATGGAGGGAGTGAGTGAGAGAGAGGCATAATAGGGTAGGGCGACTGGAGAGACGGGTGGAGTCAAGACGAGCGATGGGTCAGAAAGCTTAAAAAATTTTATTTTTCAAATATAATTTTTTTTTCTAGGCTGACCCGAGCCATGGCCAAGGCGGGGCCCCCTTCCCTCCGCTGCTGGCCTTGGGGCCCTTTTCAAAATTTGATTAATGGGTTCATCTTTTAGAAAAACCGAGTCACTTATGTGTACATTTAATTGTAATTTTCTCTAATTGGATATCATTCCAGCCATGAAATAAATGAAAATAAACTCTTCCCACAAGTGCTTAAATTAAAATAAGACCAAGAAACTGAAATGGATGAAAATGGATTAGAGTCACCTATCTTATGGTCGGTCTTGATGATTGATCTTCCTGCTTGCTTATTTTCTAAAACAAGCAATCCTAAGTAAGAATTCGAGCTTAGCAAAGGAAAAAGAAGAAGAATGACTTGCTGGAATTTGTAGTGGGGAAGCATCTGACCACGAAAATCCTAAGGGTTCACTTGAGCACTCTAACTTAGTAAATTCAATGGAGAGAATAGGAGAAGATGAAGAAGAGAATGAGAACATGGGCAGAAGAGGACTTGGACGAATTTTCCTTCTCATCCTTGGCTTCTCCCTCCTAGCAACTTGATGAAAACTTCAAAAATTCATCCCCTTCCTTGGTTGTGAGGGGGGGTTTATATAGTGGAGAAGATGGGTTTAACCACATTCTTAACTCACATTGTAAACTCACTTAAGACTTTGGGGGCTTGTAAAATGAGTTAAAGAGGGTTTAATGGCTCTAATTGACCGCAACCAACTCATTTACATGAGCTAGGAGGGCTGGGCTAAATGTGGTCAACCTTAGTTCAGACCTAGCTACCCAACTTTGACCAAAATTTTGAACGAAAATGCTCTTGCAGAGGGTTTTGTCTTATTTTATTTTATTTATTTTTTTTCTTTGTTTGAAATTGATCTTGTTAGGTTAAAACCGAGTTACTAAGCTCTACATGTTATTGAATTATGAGAATTCAATTTAAATTTGAATAAAATTTGGAAATTCTATCAAATTTGATTAAAAAAGGGTATTTTCGTGCATAACTTGATTGAAAATGGATTTCATCTGAATCAAAATTTGGTTTGAAATATTGAATTTCAATTTGATATTTGATTTATGCATTTGACTTGGCTTGAGGTAAGTTGATGAATTTGACTAAAAAGGCTCTTAATTGAGCTAAATTGTGCTTTGACTGAGTTTAGTCAAAGTGGATTCGATCTGGTCTAGTTCTATTTTTGTCCACTAATTTGGTCATGCGACAGACCTACCCTTTTGATTGAGCTGAGCTCATGGTGAGCGAGCCTAGCTGAAATTGGCACCACATTTGGGTGCACCCAGGTCAAACCTACTTCGATTAAGTAGGTTAGGTGAGTTTAATTCTAACACTTTGAAAATGATTTTTTTATTTAATTGAAGAATGATATTTTTGGAAAAAGGGGGTGTGTGACCTCTTGGGTGGGCTTTCTGACCACATGAGCTAGGTGGGGCCGACACGTGGGTCCCACATAGCATTCTAGACCAAATTAGATCCAATTCTTGGATTTAAATCAAAATCTGAATTTTGCAATCGGATATGGATTTCAAATGGCATTTGTAATTGGATTTGCATTCCAAATAACGTTTGTAATTGGATTTGGATTCCAAATCCTTATTTGGATCTAGTTTAGACTTATAATCATATTTTGGGATTTGTGTCACCAGTCAAATTCATGATTTGAATCTAAATTGTCCTTTAAATTTGAAATCGGCTTTGAAATTACAAATTTTCACAATTCTGTTGTAAAATTTTGACATTTCTTCAATTTTGATGTGAAAAAATTTGGGGCGTTAACAACCCCAAGTAAGTTTAAATAAAAACTTTGATAGAGCTTCACTAACGAAATCTCAAAGATGAAATCAAAGTAGCTCAGAAAGTGAACTTAACCAAGCAACATAAAAATGCACTTGACCGTCATTGATTAAAAAAATGCTTACAACATCGAAAGAGCCATAAAAAGAACTCAACAAAGAATGAAAGCTCCAAACGCATGCATGCACCACTCCACACTCGAGATGCTCGCTTAAGACACACCATGAGCTTTCGGCCAATGATGGAACCCACGACGAGCTCAACGACAACACAAAAGAGAACCACTGGTTAAGAGTCGGTGACGGAATGCAACGCACCCGCACTCTTACCCCCACCACGACTGCTACACGGCGCCGCACCCGTACCCTTACCCGGACCACTCACATGACCCATACTGGAACTCGAGTAAGTTGACTGTGCACCAGAAAGTTTTTGTCGTTTTACAACTCCATGCAATGGCATACCGGAACCTGACATGTAACTCGAACCCGTGTAACTTGTTGTAGGACTGCTGGACTGTTCTTGCTGTACACTTCCCTGCAATGATGTACTGTAACTTGTTGCACGACTTCTGGACCGTGCACCAGAACGCTGCTGTTGTGGCACACCTCCCTGCAATGACGAACTGCAGCCTGAGTAACTTGCTGTACAACCGCTGGACTGTGCACCAGAAGGCCGCTGTTGTGATACACCTCCCTGCGATGCCCTACTGTAGACCGAGTAACTTGCAGCACGACCGCTCGACTGTGCACTAGAAGGCCGCTGTTGTGGTCACCTCTCTGCGATGGCCTACTGCAGCCCAAGTAACTTGCTACGTGACCGTTGGAGTGTGCACCAGAAGGCCGCTGTTGTGGTACACTTCCCTGCAATGGATAATATGAAATAATTGAATTCCAATACTTTTGGAAGCAGAAGTGAAATTAAGCAAAACAAGCATGAAATTTTACACACATCAGCCCCACAGAGTTGCATTCTTATTGTAATGTCACCAGCATGTCTTTGCGCTCCACCCCGGTTAAGAAAAAGAGAGCAAATAACCAAGTACTATTTCAAGTCAATAAGGTCTGAGGAAACATTGAGGAACAGCAGAAAATCTGGTGGGCAGCCATTTTTAAGCCCCGTATAGTAATCCAAGCACCCTCTTGTGAAATACTCATGTTCAACCTGAAATGTTTGGTTTCTCATCAACCAAGCGAGGATCAAGCTAAATACAGTTATTTGAGGTGATTTTTTTTCTCTGCAGTTGCTTACAAAATCTAATACAAATTGACGCTAACTTATTAAGTGTGGCTAGCATTCTCCTCAATTTAGTTCTTCACACTATATTGAGAAATCTACAATGATATTTCTGCCATTCGACTTTGCAGTAGGCCTATGATAAGTGAAATATGCTCATGATATGTGCTCTGTTTAAAACCTCAACCTTGTGTAATCCAGTGACATTGTTTGTTCATCTTCTCCTTCACGAGTAACCCTGTTCAGACGAAACCTACGTGATGGAGGAAAAGAAGAAATTATTACAATCTGCAAAACGAAGTGTTGAAGCAGGAGAGGTGCATTGGAAGGATTCAGATTAGTGATGATTACGTTGCAACTGGAAGATGATGGAACGTCATTGTCATCCTGTTCTGGACAGAAACAGTGATTGATTCTGGAAACCCTTGAATAAGGAACCTCTCTGTAAAGCTTGGTCCGTTAACAGCTGAATGCACACGTAGGTACATCAATTGGACATATATGCACATATCAGATGATTAATGAAACTCCATTTGCAATAGCTAAATAGGGATTTTACCTTTTCGTTTGGCCACCGGTCAGCCTAAAAACTATGAGTCTATTTTCAAAACTTGGATTGGTTTTGGAATTTTTTAATTTTATTTCCTTTTCTTTCTTCTGCTGAACTACCTAAACTATAAACTTCTGCACTGACTGCAAAACATTCGACTTCCTATATATGTTTTATTTGTAATTAGTTTGATGGACGAGAAATGAAATTATGACTAATTTACACAACAAATCATCACAAGGTCTAGATATCTAAGCTATGTTTCTTCTTGCTGTTTATGTGGCTAAGGTCTTTTTATCCCTTTCTCGGAGGACACAGTTTTTTATTTTAAATCTGATGAGATCTACCAAATGATCTATCAATATCCAGAAATTCTTTCATATTACTACAACAGCTAAAGTATTTCCTTATAACTGTACTTTCCATGTCATGACATGATTATTTTGCCTATGCGAGTTGGGTTTCTAATTTTTTCTAATTTTTTCCAAGGCCGACAGGGGCCATGTTTATGTAGGATTGTAAACCTAAAGGCTCGTTTGAATATGCCCAAAAAATCTCTCGACAGAACAAATGTGTTTCATGAATTTGTCTCAATTTTTATATGAACATATTACAAATTGTTCTCCTTGCCAAACAGCCTGATCCTAAAAGTCGCATATTTTGCATGTCTTGTTTCAGCTGTCTGGGTACAGAACAATTAAGTACCCCTTTCTTGGATGGCGAATTAATGAGACTCTTAAATTGTTCTTAGCATTAAGGTAGAGGATACAAGTGAAATCACCCAGGCAGGCTGGGATGAAGCAAGCGAAGAGAAGAGGGATTCTGTTGAGTTTTCTTGAGTTCAGCCTAACTGGGTCCCAATTGGTTGTACGCTCGAGTTGAATTTGCATACTTGGAGCTCAATGAGCCCAAACTTGGGTTCAAGTAACTTAAAATCCTATATTTACTATAAAATGGCTCAGAATTTCACTCTCAAATCTAGACTTGGGTTTATAACTATCTAAGTCGCCCGAATCCAGTTAATAACTGGATCTTATTATATATCTCTCACACACCAGTTTAAACTAAGATCCAACCTCGGGCTTGACCCACGATAGTGAGGGGCTGGTTACTGGTCTGGACTATGTGAGAAGTCAGCCCTTGGGCATGGGTGTTGCCTAATCCATTTGCTTAATGGAGCTGGTTAACGAGGGCGCGGGCTGTGTTATGGACTCAAGATGGTAGACTAGTTAACTATGGAAACTTATCAACCATAATTGGGGTAGATTAATTAACGTTTCTAATCTTGTTTAATTATGTGCTGAAATTCAAGGATTTTGCCACTTACCCAAGTGGTCCGGTCTGCAGTGTGTGTGTGTGTGTGTGTGTATATATATAAGTCAATTTTCATGGAAACAATGCAAGTTTTGTTCTTGAAACCCAAATAAAAGTGTGACTCACTAACCAAAAGCTGGTTAAGTACACAGTGCGGAGCCTTTAGGAAAAGGTCAAGTATACCTTTACCCACTTGTACTGGCCCCTGAACCACATTTGGGTATACTTGGCATGCACAGGAGAATGTGCACAATGCATTTGTGCACAGACCTGTGCTTATAACCAGATTCGCTCACTTACTTACATTAGTACTGGTGCTGCACAGGGCAACTCTCCCAAGATAGTCAATAACTACAGAAGGATCTCGCCTGCAAATTTCATCATTGGGAATGAGATTGATATCAACTGCAAAACAGGTCCAACCAAAAGTATTTGAACCCACCACTAGCCAGAGATATTGAACAAGAAGAAGAAGAAGATGGAGGAGAAATTCGCAAGCTGAAATCATGATGGCAAAGGTGATGAAGATATAGTAGTAGCTAGCTAGAGGCCAGTAATACGGAATAGAGTGCACAGACAGATGATGATACCTGTTAACTCCACCCCCCGCGCTTGGTTGTTATGCATAGTTTCGGTGAACAAGTAATGATCCCTGTTCAATATTTGCGAGCGTAAAATCCCTTCTAGCCAGCTGCTGTCTATCCAACCACAGCGGTGTGTTGTGTTTTGTGCATGTATATATGTACATGTGAAGCTAACCGTAAACTGCTTTGCACGTTTGAGTCCATACCACAAAAGCTGCGGGCACTTTCTTGTCAAGGGGCCTTTGCCTCGAAGTTTGACACTGTCAGGGAGGCCACCTATCAATGGCAGGAGAAATAAGCAACATAGAATATCTATAGTTGAACTGGATCCTCTAAACTAGCCTTGGCCGAGCAAACACCCAACCAACAAATGCTATTTGACACCTCACATCCATTTCTTTTTACATTTCTATTGTGTTTTCTCTCCCCTCACTCTCTTCATCTCCATCCGACCACAAAGGTTTGGTGATTCTTCAGGCAACACTGAAGCCGCAGTTTCCACGATGACCAGCGATCAACCAAATGGCATCAGCAGAGTTTTTTTTTTCTTTTTTTTTCTCTCTCTCTCTGTCTCAATCTGATCTGGATCCCTTTAAGATTGAAAAACCCTTTCAGAAAAATCCTCGTTCAAACAAGAGTTCATTTTCACATTCAAAAACCTCACTCAAAGGAGCGAGGGTTTCAGGCCACTGGGAAGAAGAATCGATGGGGAATGATGATGACCGATGGCTTCGCTGAGTAACGGGACCTGTTGGTGTGCTTAATATCACAAGAAAGTAATAGAAACAAAACTATTGTTTGTATCTCCAGCTAAGGTTTCTGCATCTGAGCTTCAAGGTGCAGGAACAAAAGCTTCGAGGTAGTTGAACCTATCACTGATCAAATACCTTCAACAGGGAGAAGAAGATGGAGGAGAACAAGAAAGAATTCATGACTGCAAAGGTGATGACTGGTGATAATAGCAACTAGAGATATGAAACAGAGCGAGCAGACATGATAATACCTGTTAACTCCACCCTCTTCCTTCCAATACCTTACCTTTAGACATGGTTGCCGTGAACAAGTTATGACCAATACACAGCTACATATAGGCTGGTGTGGGCAGTTGCCTATGCCAGTAACAAAATTTTCTTTAATGTTATATTGATGTCTTATAATTATTTATATATATGTTGCATCCCATAAAAAATGAAAATTTTTAAAACAGTGCCCCTTAATAATTTTTTTTTTGACTCTGCAATTAACTATGACCTTGTGCAAATGTTAAAGTAAAATCCTGCCTTTCTAACCATCAGGATGTGTGAAAATAGTCAGTTTAGTCATACCTGTTACCATCTTATCCTCTGTAGAAAGACAAGGAAATCCAAGGGATAAAGCTTTCTCCCAAACATTGTGCATTTATATAGACATAGAGTTAAACCATGCACTGCTTTGCACATTTGGTGAATGAAGTCAAGTATACCACAAAAACTGCGGGCCCTTGCCTGGAAGTTTGACATTCCAAGGGAGGCTACCTATCTACAGCAGGAGAAGAAAGTGGGGCCCGGCCTCACTTCTTGAGGTCATGCTTGAACATCTTTCCGTTAAGGATTAAGAAATAAAAGGGAGAAATGTTCAGAAACATGACTTCAACAAAGTAAGAATTGGCTACAATAAAGAATACACTTGACTTTCTTATTGCGCCTAACAACATTCATCAGTTTTCTAATAGAAAAACCAATGCCTTTTACCTAGTTGCTATGAAGCCAATCAGTGCTTTGAAGCATGTGATTTTTTGTTTTTCTGGAGACAGATTTGAAGCTTTGCATGCCTACGAGAATCGCTGACAGTGGATCAGAATCTTATTACCTGAACATGTTCCGAGCAAAATGTGAGGTTATCGATTATAAATTAGTTTCTTATTCATTGGATCTATCTAAACAACAAGACTACTGGAGTACTTCATTCGATCAACTAGATCAATATGTGAGCCGGATTTGGGTGATTATTTTATGGATATGACCTGTTGATCGAGGTTCTCTTATGTACCAAATTAAATGGGAATCCTGTAAAGCTGTTAATTTTAATGAGATTAGATGGTGGAGATGAAGTTGCAAAAAAAAAAAGAAAAACTAAGTTGTATTTAAAAAGTCATAGATCTCAACTAACGAAGCTTATTTGTTCCCTCTTATAAGTGGCATTTTGGCAGCTTGCAAGTACAATTAACTTGGTTTCTATTTTCTTCAATTTATTCTCAAACATCTTATCTTGTCAAAATCAATGACTCATATGTGCAACTTTCATCCAAACTGTTATATAAGAATCTAGTAGCTACCTATTTTCTTATATATATATATATATATGTATATGTATATATAATGAGTGAACGATGACTTAAGCCTCATCTGATGCACAAGAAAAATACTGTACAAAGTGGATTTTTTTCAAGTTTGTATGGCTTTCCTCTGCAGCATCAAACAAAGGGAATTTTACCATGCATTGTTTAATGAATTCAGAAAAACTAGAGTCATAGATCTCACCTAACGAAGCTTATTTTTTCCCTCCTATAGGCGGCATTTTGGCCACTTGAAAGTACAATTAACCTGGTTTCTATTTTCTTCAATTTATTCTCAAACATCTGATCATATTAAAATCAGTGACACATATGTACAATTTTCATCCAAACTGGTATATGATAGTCTAGTAGCTACATATTTTCTTATATATATAATGAGTGAATAATGACTGGTCATTTAAGCCCCATTTAATGCCCAAGAAAAATGCTATGCAAAGTGGATTTTTTTCTATTTTTTATGGTTTCCCTTGTAGCATCAAACAAAGGTAATTTTACCATGCATTTTTCAATGAATTCAGAACCCCCCCCCCCCCAACAAAAAAAAAAGTCGGACCTCTCTAGGTCCGATTTTTTTACACAAAAAAATCTTCCTTTCATACATTGAAAAAATTTTCCTTCCTATGCATCAAACGAGACCTTAGAGTCACTCAACCATCTAACCAATGTCATTCATTTAAAGCATATGGATGGTTGAGAGAAAAACAATGGAAAAAATGTGTAAGCTAATATTAGATAACGAAAATACCAATTGTCTTTTTCTCATTATTTTTTTCTTAGTCGTCCATAATGTTGAATTGGACGCTATGGAATAGATAGTTAGGTGACTCTAAAAAAGTAGACTCACTATTTCTTATATATATATATATAATATATATATATATATATATATATATATATATATATATATATATATATATGTATATATACATATATATATATATATATATATTTATATTTATATATATATATAAGAAAATTGATTGAACCAACTTACTTATGAGAGTCATCCAACCCATTGTCACACACAATTGAAAGGAAAATAAGAAGAAATAATAGATCTTTTATCATCTAGTATTAATTGACACAATGGCTATTATAAAATTAAAGATTGAATTCAATTTGCTAAGAATTGTAAAATTTAATTGTTTGATAACACCAACGCGGAATATTAATTTGTCAAACTCAAGCGTCACTTGGGTTTTTTATTGAAAAAGAAAATGATATATGATGATGCAGGTCAACTCTTATATTATCCTTAAAAACTTAAAAAGACTATCGTGACCTCAAATTTTTTATCTCATAAACATTATCTCATATTTATGTTTAGCATTATCTCATACATTCATTTGTTATCTTATTATCTTATCTCATACATTTGTCTGTTACCTTATTATCTCATAAAACATGTGTTATCTCATAAACATTATCTCATTCGTATGTTTAACTTTATCTTATAATTTTTTCTGTTATCTCATTATCTCATAAATCTTTTATTATCTCATAAACATTATGTCATACTTACTGTTATTTCGCGCACATGCATATGTAATGTTTGGGCATAAAAGTAAATGTGCATATTGATAGTAGGTTCCACATCCGGCGTATGCTTGTTGCATACACGGGAATAGCGTACATAAGTTGCTCTCGAAAAAGACCCCTTTCAAGATATGTTTTTTGTGATATCCAGTGGACTTGTCAATGTGCAAACTCTTAAAAAAATATATAGAAATCTTGCTACTGCTATGAATGAGTACATGGTTCATGTAGGCATTTTCATTCCATTGCATGGTTTGCTAGTTTTTTAACTTATTTTTTAAAATTTTTATCACGTCCACCAAACCATCACATCAGAATATTCTAGCTACAGGCATTAGCTCCTTATTTCACCACAAGTGGAGTTCAGTTGACGTAACGTTTTTATACTGTAATATGTTTAGGGGACCATATATATATTCCCAATGGACTGTGGATGGTTAGATTAATCTCTATATTGGCAGTGTTTTATAAAGAATCCAAAGACTTTGAAATCAATCATAGAGAGCTATTCCTTTGACTGAGTATATCAATATAGATGACCATTGGCTTTTGAAAAAAATCCATAACCACAAGAATGTCCAGATACGGTAATATGTTTTGATATGGTAAACAGAATCAGTTCCTGCAAAACTAAAGCCTTTTCAAAAAAATCCATAACCACAAGAATGTCCAGATAAGGTTGAAAAGGTGCTGGGTTGTGAGTGGTCGATCACAGACTTTTCTTCCACCTCTGGCTTTCTCAAGGTTTCTGCATGCATGTTTTTAATCCACATCAAGGCTCTATTTCCTCAATGCAGAAAGACATACCTCCAGTCTAAGCCCAGGCAACTAGGTTCTAATGCTTAGTTTTTAGTTCCTTTTCTACTTGATGATTTTCAAATTCTTTAGGCGGTGCTTGATGGCCCCAGGATTTTCAATGTTCTTGGATTTTAATTTCAGAATAATAATTTTAGAGTCAGTGGAAGAAAATTATTATTTCCTATTCAGAATTCAAGTAGAGTTTGGTGGAAGAAGACTTTAATGCCTATAATATTTGGACTTTGTTTGTTAGGCACAAGGAAAAAAATTTGCAACAGTTGAAATATTTTAATAACCATTTCGAGGAATTTAAAAATGCTGTCGAGCATTAGCCTTGAATTTTTTTTTATAAAGGAGTATGTTTATTTCCAAAATATCTGAAAGCTCTGTAAGCGCTGATATGAAAATCTTTATGATTATTTCTGGTCATTTTGAAAATCTTTGAAAAGTTCAGGTGCCAACTTAAGATGTTTGATGCCATAAATGGCAAATCCATATCTGTTGTTGTACACCTCCCTGCAATGGATAATACGAAATATGAAATTCCAAACTTTTGGAAGCAGAAGTGCAATTAAGCAAAACAAGCATGAAGTTTTAAACACATCACCCCAACTACGTTGCATTCTTATCCTAACGTCACCTGCATGCCTTACCGCTCCTCCCCCTGTTAAAAAAAATAAAAGAAGCAAATAACCAAGTATTATTTCAAGTCAATAAGTTCTGTGGAAGCATTGAGTAACAGCAGAAAATCTAGTGGGCAGCCGTTTTTTAGCCCCATGTAGTAATCCAAGTGGCCTCTTGTGAAATACTCATGCTCAACCTGAATTGTTTGGTTCCTCATCAACCAAGCGGAGATCAATCGAGCCTTCGGATAAGTGATGGCTTGGGAGCAAGAATGGATGCCTCTGAGAAGGCTATCCAAGACGTGGCAGATGAATTCCATTGGGCAGCGACACGAAGTGCGCTCATTTGGGAAGGCCCAGATCAAAAAGATTGTGGCTGAGCTAACTGTCCTAAAGACGGCAGTGGCTAGTGGGCGACTAGTTAAGGAGCTAAATACAGTTATTTGAGTTGATTTTTTCTCTCTTCAGTTGCCTAGAAAATTCAATATAAGCAACTTCAACTCATTAAGCGTGGCTAGTCGTCTCCTTGATTTGGTTGTTCACACTAAGATCCTCGTGGCTATATATTGAGAAATCTACAGTGATATTTCTACCATTCATCTTTGCAGTATAAGTGAACTATGCTCATTGATATGTGCTGTGTTTAAAACTCAGTTTTGGGTAATCCAGTTAGATTGTTAGTTCATCTTCTCCATCTCTAAGAGCCCTGTCCAAAGAAACCCTACATGATGCAGGAAAGGCAGAAATTATTACAATTTGCAAAATGAAGTGTTAAAGCAGGAGAGGTGCACTGGGAGCATTCAGATTAATGACATGCTTACGTGCCATGAGGAAGATCAAGGATCGGCGTCTGCGTCCTCCTGTTTTGGATTCTTACATTTAATTCTGAAATCTTTTTGAAGAGAGCTAATGTCCTCCAACCTCTCTGCAGAGCTTGGGCTGTTAGAAACTGAATCCGCAAGCTCGAAAATGTTAGGAAAATTGGGCATATATACACATATCAGATGGTTAATCAAACTCCACATGAAATACCAAAATAGGGATTTAACTATTCGTTTGGCTGCCGGGTCAGCCTAAAAACTAGGCCCTAACATGGTGCAGTGGGTAGGTAAAATCTTTGTTTAAAGTTTTATCTTGGACTATGTGCTCAAGATGGGTTTAGGTAAAACTTTTCTACTCATCTTTGAATGGCAAAAAGTTTTGCCTAAGACCTAACAGTAAGGGAACCTGTAAATATTTTTTCCGAGATGCAAAAGTCCTGCTTCATTTGAGAGAACGTTAGGAAACAATGAGCAAGAGCAACCCACCACATACGACAAATTTTTTTTCTTGGGACAAAAAATTTCCTAGATATCAAACAGAGCCTAAGGATGTTCTAAGGGATACGTACATGGCTTAATTTCCAGAAGCGATTTCATAAAAATAAAACGAGGCAGAGCGAATATTGAAATTATGTTACTGGTGCAGAAGTTGGAACCGCATTTAGACTTGTGGCCCACTGGATCCAGAGACATCTTTTAAATTTGGTAATTTCTATCTAGCTTTAGGAAATAAAAACAAATTTACAACCTTTTTTGTAAATTGTAACGATTGGGAAGATTATGAAGAAAGTATAATTTTAATCAAAACATGGATTGGCATTGGAATTTTCAAATTTCATTTCTTTTTTCTTTTTTCCGCTGAACTACCTAAACTATAAACTTCTGCACTAAGTGCAAAACGTTCGACTTCCTATGTATATATGCTCTATTTGTAATTAATCTGATAGATGAGAAATGAAATTAGGCTGATTATTTTACAAAACAAATCATCACAAGGTCTAGACATCTAAGCTAATATTTCTTCTTCCTCTTTATGTGGCTAAGGCCTTTCTCTCCTTTTCTCCGATGACAGGTGTTTTATTCAAAGAGAAATATGATCGGATCTCCCAAATGTTCTATAAATATCCTGAAATTCTTTCATATTACAACAACAGTTAATATATTTCCTTACAGCCGTCCTTTCCATGTCATGACATGATTATTTGGCTTATGCTAGTTGAGTTTCTAGATGTTTCTAATTTTTCCAAGGCCGAAACGGGCCATCTATATGTAGGATTGTTAACTTAAATGCCCAATTGACAAAAGAAACAGCTTGTAACTATTTTATAAATATGCCCAAAAAAATTTCTAGACAGATTTATGAAACATTCCAGCAAATGTGTTTCATAAATCTGTCCCAATCTTTAAAACATATTAATAGAATAGTTTACAAATTGTTTTCATTGCCAAACAGCCTGATATTAAGAGTTGCATATTTTTCATGTCTTGTTTCAGCTGTTTTGCATACAGAAGAATCAAGTACCCCTTTCTTGCATGGCGAATTAAGGAGACTCGTAAATTGTTTATAGCTTAAAGGTAGAGGATGCAAGTGAAATCACCAGGCAGGCTGGGGGTGGAACAGGAGAGAGCGGAGGGATTCTATCGAGTTTTCTTGAGTCCAGCCTAATTGGGTCCGAATTGGTTCTACGTTGGAGTTGATTTTGCAGTGCGTACTTGGAGATCGATCAGCTCAAAATTGGGTTCAAGTAATTTTAAATCCTATATTTACTGTAAAATGGCTCAGAATTTCACTCAGATCAAATCTAGACTTAGGTTTATAACTATCTAAGACACCCGAATCCAGTTAATAACTGGATGTTATTTTTCTCTCACGCACCAGTTTAAACTATGATCGAACCTTGGGCTTGACCCGCCATAGGGAGGGGCTTCATTAGTTACTGGTCTTGACTATGTCAAGAACTCGATCCTTGGGCCCAATAAACCTGGGTGTTGCCCAATCTATTTACCTAATGAAGCTGGTCAGCGAGGGCAGAGGCTGTGTCACGGACTCAAGATGGTTAGACTATTTAACTATGAAAAATTATCATCCATAATTGAGGTAGATTAATTAATGTTTCTAATCTTGTTTAATTATGTCCAGAAATTCAAGGATTTTTCTTTTGGCATTCATAGAAATTGATTTGTACTTTAAAACTACCTTCTAAGAAGGTGTCCATGCCACTACAAGGGGCGGATCTTGTGGTTTCACACACACACACACACACACACATATATATATATCTATATATATGTACTAGGCCATTTGGGTAATGATAAAAGCCAAGCCTCTTAAATTTCTGTTAAACAGTGTTTTAAACAAAAAATGAACCATCTAGTGTGTTTATAAACACTAGTTTAATGTAAATCATGCTTTAGTTCAGACTTCCATTTTTAAAATTAATCTTTTCATTACCAAAATTTTGATGTTATAAGAGTCTTTCATTTTTTATGATTAAGAAAACATTACTTAAGGAAGAAAAAAATAACTTAATATTAGTTGCTCACAAAATTATTGTTTAAGGTCATATTTATAAGGTGAGATTGTAAAAGCAAATATTTTAATAATTAATTTTGATGGGTTTGTTTTTTCCCTCTTACCCAAGTGGTCTTGTTTCTGCCAACTTCTATATATATATATATATATATATATATATATATATATATATATATATATATATATATATATATATATATATATATATATATATATATATATATATATATATATAGAGAGAGAGAGAGAGAGAGAGAAACATGACCATTCATCTAGAGTAAATGGTGACTCTAGCTATTAAGAGTCACCCCGCCATGTAACCAAGGCCGTCCATCTAATACAGATATGTGGTTGAGAGAAAAACATGGAAAAAAAAGATGGAAACTAATATTAAATGACAAAAAGTCAATCACCATTTTTTCATTGTTTTTCTCTTAACCGTCTATCATAATAGATCGAACGGCGCTGCTTAAATGAGGGTGACTCTGAACATTCAGTCACCATTCTCCCTCCCTCTCTCTCTCTCTCTCTCTCTGTCTATATATATATATATATATATATATATATATATCCATAAGAAAATTGACATTTTCATGGAAACAATGCACGTTTTGTTCTTGAAACCCAAACAAAATGGTGATCACTTACCAAAACTGGTTAGGTGCAGTCTTTTAAAAAAAGTCAAGTATATCTTGGCCCACTTGTACTGGGAACCTTGCCCACATTTAGGAGTAATTGGTCATGCGCAGGAGCCTATGCTCAATGCATTTGTGCACAGGTCTGTGCATATAACCAGATTTGCTTGCTTACCTACATATGTCCTGGTGCTGCGTGGGGCACCACTTCTGGGATAGTGAATAACTACAGAAGGATTTTGCCCGCAGATGTCATCATTGGGATTGAAATTGGCAAAAACTGCAAAAAAAATCCGCAAAAGTATTAGAACTTACCACTAGTGAGAGATATAGCATATTCACAAGGGGAAATAGTGATGGCAAAGGTGATGAAGGTATAGTAGTAGCTAGCTAGAGGCCAATGACACGGAATAGAGTGCTTAGACAGATGATACCTGTTAACTCCACCGCCTGTGCTTCATTATGATCCCTGTTCAATATTTGCGAGCCTAAAATCCCTTCTAGCGAGCTGCTGTCTCTTCAACCACAGTGGTTTGTGTTGTGTTTTGTGCACGTATAGATATATACATGTAAAGCTTGCTGTAAACTGCTTCGCACGTTTAAGTAAATACCACAAAAACTGCGGGCACTTTCATGTCAAGGGGCCTTTGCTTTGACACTGTCATGGAGGCCACCTATCAAGAGAAATAAGCATGGCCATACCTCAATATATATATATATATATATATATTTATATAATTTTTATTAGTGATATATAAAATTATCATTTCAATCATCCTACTCAATATGTACGCAACTGTTTCTCAATAGCTATAGCGTACTTGGTTAGGTTAAAGACTTATAAAGAGGCAAGTCTCTAGTTCGATTCTCATGAGCATCATGCCCTCATGCCTTAAGTAGTGAGGTGCAGTACCTAAAGTTTAAGGCTGCACCCTTGCTATCGCTGGTACGGACACAGATTCAGACCTTAGAGTTTGAAAGAATGGTGAGAAGCTTTGAACTTCTTTTCATGAGGTAGGTTGTTAAGATTTTGCTCACGTGAAAATATGCATATTACTCCATATATATCTATATATATCGATTGTTTGAATTGCCCTTCTCAAATCTGCCAAATCAATTTTTGTGACCAACAAATTCGCCGCCTCTTAGTTCATGTTGGTTTTTTGTTTAAATAATATTATTTTAAAGGTTATTTGCTTTTATTTCATTTGCTTATTCAATTAAACCTTTTTCTGGCTCACAAAATGAAGCGATTGAATGAGCAGCCTGACCGATTCTATTCTTTTTTTATCGTTTTCCACCTCGAAATATATACAATTAATTAAGTGTGTTGCAGAGCCACATAACGACAAATGGGTAGGATTGGTGCACCTTGCAACCCGAAAATCCCCACTCAAAATCCCCACCTGTTTCACAAGCATAGAAGAATGCTGATGTGTTAGCAGTACTGGTTGAATTTGAATTGCTTTTACAACTGCTAAATTCTTCTCAATCTTTATGACAGCCGAATGCCTCCGTAAAAAAAAAAGTCATAGAGATCAAGGGTAGAGCCAGGAAGTTTCTATCGCAGGACCCAAATTATAGTTTCAAAATTTTAACAAGAGCCGAAATAAAAATTTTCAAAATTTTTAAATATACTAAACTAAAATTTTTTAGATTACATATAAATTTTTAAAGTTTTATTTTTTAAAATCTGAAGGGAGCCAAGGGCCCTGCCGGTTCCCCTTCCCTCCACCCCCTGATAGAGGCCTACCATTTTAGTAGCATAATTCCTAATTAATTACACGAAGAGCGGATTGGGGGGCACAAATATGACAAAATTAATGTTGAAACATTTAAAACTGGAAAACTTCATTTTGATTGGTAAATGAAAAGAAGTCATGTCCAAAACAGCTATTATAAAATATAAGATTGGATTCAATCCACCAAGAATGATGTAATTTAGTTGACGAAATATTCATCAAACCCAAGCCTCGGTTGGGCCTTTTACCTGAAAAACAAAAGCTTTATCATGATTGTGTAGGCATTTGCTTTCTATGCCATGGTTTGCTAGTTTTTTAATGTAGTTTTTTGTTTTCTCATCACATGTCAACCAATCCATATCATATCTCAAAATCATACTAGTTACATGCCGGCACTAGCGCTTAGTTTATTTTACCCACACGTAGAGTTCAGGTGATCTAATATTTTAATATTGTAATATGTTTCGAGGCCCAAATCCACACGATAGAGATCATGGTATGCCAACTAGAATAATAATCTCTTCCTTGGCAGTGTTTCATATTGGAAAACTAATAAAACACCAAGTGACTTGTTCTCTTTTGTTTGCTCCCAAGTGGGACGAACAATATCAACAACTAAGATTCCAGAGATGAGTTTAATCATGGAGTTGATCATTTTACTGGGAATGTCACGAATATGAAGCTAAGTAGTATATTTTGGAAGCGATAGCCGGAATGAGTTTGGATTATTGCACATTCCCGCAAAAGTAAAGGCTTTTGGAAAAATCCATAATCGCAGGCTTGTTCAGAGGCTGGAAACCTTGTTTTCTATTGCATGAATATTTTTTAAGAATAAACAAATAATATATCTAAAAGTCAAAGGTTATTGCACATTTTGTAATTGATGGCAGAATTTATCAAGCTTATAATGGTTCAAGGGTACATGTTACATCTCGGCTGGAAAGTACAATCTTTCCAGCTATAAATTTATCCTGTATACTCTGTCCAACCATTATTTAATCGACACAACAAATAACTAGATATAACATTACGCATTCTATGCCACCAGATAAAAATGCAGAACATTGAACAAATCCTTGAGCATGTAAAGACACAATGAACTTTGAAAATTCAGATAGTATCAAAAGATTTAATATGAAATTTGAGCAGCACTTGTTCGTAGAAAATTTGAAACTCAGATATCAGAAGTGGCATCCAAAATGGGTCCAACGACAAAGCAAGAGAGACCATGGGTTCTCTCGACTCTTCTAAGGAGTCGGTGATGAACCACTATAATTTCCCCCTCATTACTGTCTTTTATAACACCTACCACTCTTCTGAACTTGGTGAATGTCTGCACTGGCTGCCCCTTCGTGAATATATGAGCAACCCGATTGTCTAAAGCAATTTATAACAACTATATCTCTCTTCTGAGCATATTTTCTCTGATAAAGTGATGTTGCACTTCATCCAAGCAAAGAAGACATGATTTTCTCAATCTAGTATTACCTTCAGTATCTCAGTAGAATACCATTGCACAATCTACATCTTGTTCAATGTCTTCCAACAATTGCATCAGTTAGGCACATTTTTGTACTGCTTGAGATGCTGTTACGTTATATACTCAGTTTATGTTGTAGACAGTGAAACTGTTGGTTGTCTTTCACTATACTATGAAACTGTCTCACTTCCAAGACTGAACGTCTGTTGGGTATACAAGACAACAAATCTCAAACATCAACTGATCCACAATGACCGATGGCTTGACTAGCTGATCTGCTTTTGTAGAGTATACCATAGTTAGTAGTTCCCTTAACATAATTTAATATTGTTCTCACTGCTTCTAAATGCAGCTCCCTTGAAGTCTGCATGAATCTACTCACAACACTAACTATATATGCAATGTACGGTCTTGACAAGGTTAAGTATATTAAGTTTCGAACCAGTTGCAGGTACATAGTGACGTCTTGTAGCTTATCTTCATCAATTCTGACATAGTACTTATCTCAATTGGTTTTGAGATGGGTTTGCAATCAAGCATATCATACTTACAAAGTAAGTTACCAACATATTTCATTTTGACTTAAAAATAGTACTTTAGATCGATAATCAATTTCTAATACAAGGAAATGTTTTAACTCTCCTCCACCTCTTTCATTTCAAATCTCACTATGAGATGTTCATAAATGAGACTAATGTCTTCCTTATCATCTTAATTAAATCATCAACGTAAATTAACACAATATTAATCTTCGTACCTTTTGTCTTGACGAAGAGACTGAAATATGCTAAAGCAAGTTGGAATTCGTTAAACAATAAGAATTCAGATATGTTTCTATACCATGCTATAAGTGCTTGTCTTCTTCAATTTGCAGACATAGTCTGGCTTCTCTATAGATCTAAATCTTTTAACTTGTTCCATATAAATTTCATGGTCAAACTCTCTATATAAAAAGGCATTCTTCTCATCCACCTGCCTTAGCTTTAATACTTGGTTGCAACGACAACTATCAACACATGTACATATGTGATCTTTGCAACCTTTCAAAAGTCAATACTATACTAATATGAAAATCCTCTCATGATGAGTCATTTTCCTTTCTTGTTATTTGTAAACCTACTTGCAGGTAATGGGTTTTACTCTAGCAGCTTCAGTACAAGCTCCTGGGTATGGTTTTGCGTCACTAAGTTCATCTTGTTTTTTATTGCAGCTTGCCATTTGTCATCACATTTTGTTTCTTCAAAAGAAGCTAGCTCGATCTTCAACAAGATGATATAATCTGCATCAACATACTTGGAATTTGGTTTTTAGATTCTTGTTGATCGTCTTAATGTTGTAGGTGCTTCTTCTTTTTCTTTCTCTCTCTTTCCTTTGCCTTTGTTGGTATATTATGTTTGGATGTGTGGGGGCAAGGCAGCACACTAGGGATCACAGCGAGAGAATACCATGATCAACAGACATTGGCATTTTCCCTCTCTCCAATGCATCACCTAAGTGTTAAGTTGGTCGGAAATTGGACCTACAACTCACGGTGCTGGTGAATAGTAGAACCCTTGAAGAAATGACAGACAAAATCAAGAATAGGAGAGAGAAAATGGAAAAAATAGAGATGAGAACTGAAAGTCATGGGATTTTATACTGTCTTAAATGAATTAAGAAATCACCCCAAATAACTTGGAGACTTCTACAATAGAGTACCTTGCCCTTTTTATAAGACAAACAGGTCCAACAAGGTGGACCCATTTGTCCAAAACAGTGGCCACCAAGTCTGAAGCAAAGCTAGTGATACGTTTTGGTGTATGATCTGCTAAAATAGAGTACCTTGCCCTTTTTATAAGACAAACAGGTCCAACAAGGTGGACCCATTTGTCCAAAACAGTGGCCACCAAGTCTGAAGCAAAGCTAGTGATACGTTTTGGTGTATGATCTGTGATGTTCTTTGTCCATTTTTAGATCGTTTTAGGAACAAAACACCATGTTCATGTGTAGTTTTCACCCAATCCAGCTGCAGATCCAGAGAGGAATACCGCAAATGAGTGACAGAGACAGAAAGAGAAAATTTGTTCTCAAAGGTTGCCTCACTTCCAAGTTGGTGCAGGATCACCTCAACAAGTGACGACTCAGCCACTCACGCACGAAACTCGGTTTCTGCACCAGGGGCCAGTTGAAGACACTGATGGCGGTGTCACCATTGTCGTACCAGCGAACGATGCTCATAAGGACCTTTGATGTGAAGTTCCGAGGAACTTAAGAATATCATATGCGTTGGTGGTTTTTGAGGGTGATGGCATAACGAGTTCCGCATGTTGTGAAGTGGATGAGAAAGCTATAGGCTTGATGTGGCTCTTGCCTGGAAGAAGCCATGGTGGCAGTTTGCAGACAGAGAAGCTGTAAGAGAGAGAAGAAAGGGTAGCAGGTTGTAAAGATGGAGAAACATACCTTTGGATGACACAGCAACCTTGGAGGGGGGTTGGAAGGCAGCCTCCAAATGGTGTTACTACAATGGAAAGAGATGTGAACAAGGGTGGTAGAAGAAGAAGCATGGAGACACAGTGAGCGAGGAAGGTAGCATAGAGCTAGAGTGAAACAAAGGAATGGTAAAAAGGTGTTTTATTTGTTTCGATGACTAATTAATAACAAGAAAAAAGAAAGGAGAGCTAATAAGTGTGTTTGGAAAGAAGTGAAAAGAAAAAAAAAATAGTATAATTCTAAGCTCTCTCAAAATGAAGATTGGAAGGAAAAGGAACTTCAACTTTCCCTAACCATTTTTTCTTTTTCATTTTCTTTCCTTTCTTTCCATCTATGTATTTTCCTTTTTTTCATCCATTCAAACAATGCCTAAGGGCTTGAGATCGAGAATCCTGACAGGAAAATCGAGTGTGCCGCTGGCAAGTGTTCCATGGTAAAGCACAGAATGCCGCGGAATAGACTGGGATTTTATACCCAGACTGGGATTTTATACCCAGCATTTTCATCTCCAGTCCGTTTTGAGTGTCCAGCATCCAATGTTTGTGTTGACTAGGTGAAAAACGGAACATCGTGTTCTGTTTCGCAGCGTTCCACCCCATTCCACAATGTGTTCAATGATAGTGTCTTGTCCTGCTCCTTGGGCAGCTGGCTTACAGTTAGTTAGGCAAGGGTTGATGAGAAAGAAATCTATGCGAGTTTCAAAGATAGGATATGAAATGCCATATCCTATAGGCATCGACTATAAAATGCCATATAGGATATTCGGATCCACCCTCATGAGATACCCTCGCATTTTGCTTCTTTTAGGTTATGAGTTTGACACTAGTTTTCATTTTCTCGACCCTAGCTAGCAATCTCACACTGACAATTACACGTCACAAATCGCTTGATTTTGCCACAGCTTGATGGGTTCCGTATATGAACATTCGATAATCCGAATGGGTCGATGGAAAACTGACATTAAGTTGATAATATTTTTCTAGTTTACAAGTGTTTTTATAATAAGCATAAATGAATGGAGCTTATAGAATTAACCTTTTATTAGCAAAAAAGTCTCCATTTGTCATCAAAGCAACTTAAATCGAAACGTGTTTTATATTATAGGGAATAGTATCAGCGTTTGATTTTAAAGAATGGTGGTGACTAAGTTTTAAAAAATGGAAACTAAGCTGTATTTTCAAGAAATAGGAATACCCTTTAAGAAAAAAGGATCTCAATTAAGGAAATTGATTTACTCCTATGAGTGGTATTTTTGTCTCTTGTAAATATAACTTGGTTTTTATTTTTTCAACTTCATCTCAAACATCTAGCCTCTTTAAAATCGATGGCCCATACGATATTCATCTAATAATGTATATAAGGGTCTTATAGTTATATATATATACATGTATATACATAGCGCAGCTGGTTGAGCTAAGATAATATAAAGATGCAGGTCTCTAGTTCAATTTCTATGGGCATCATGCTTTTATGTCTTAAGTAGTGAGACATAGTACCTAAGGTAAAGGGTACACCATTGCCATCGCTGATAGCAACGTAGTTTATGATCTAGAAGGTAAGGAAATGAGGGGCTTTTGAGCCTAAGTTGCTGACTTCTTGCTCCTGACAGTCTATGTCTTGTTTTAAATGTTATTTGCTTTTATTTCAAAAACTTATTTGCTTATACATTTTTCTGATCCACAACATGAAGCGATCCAGTGAGCAGCCTGACCAATTCGATTCTCTTTTCGTTTTCCACTACGAAATATGGGCAAGTAACCAATGGTATGGATTGGTGCGCCTTGCAACCCGAAATCCCAATCAGTTCCACAAAGCATAGAAGAATGCAGATGTGCTTGCAGTAATGATTGAATTCGGATTACTTTTACAGCTGCTGAATGCTTATGAATCTTCTTGACAGCCGAATGCCCCCTCCCCCCCCAAAAAAAAAACAAAAGCATTGTCATAGAGACATGCCATTTTTTAGTAGCATAATTTCTAATTAATTACACGAACAGCAGATTGGGGGGCACAGATATGACGAAAGTTAATGTTGGCCATATTTAAAATTAGAAAACTTCATTTCTCTTGGTAAATGAAAAGAACTTATGTCCACAGCAGGCAGCTATTATAAAATATAAGATTGGATTCAATCCGCTAGGAATGATGTGATTTTGTTGACGAATATTTGTAAAACCCAAGCCTCAGTTGGGTCTTTTATCTGAAAAAGAAAAGATTTATTCTGTTGCAGCGAGACTCCTTCCATATTACCCTGCAAAACTTAAAAGGCCTGCTGGCCATACATCATGAAACATGACACTAAATCAGGAAATTAAGAACAGCCAAATTTTGTAAGAATCGGTGGAATTTTGGCTTAAAAAAATAGAATTATTGGCAAAGCTGATTAGACCTGATGCCAAGCTTGACCCGAAGATTTCGATACAAGTTCCGGACTCTGCTGATTTTACTTACTACCTTTCATAGCATCGTGCTCATAAAACATGGTTGGAGTGATTCTTGGTCCAAAAAATTGGAGATCTGCTATTAAAAAGTTGAAAAAAATGAGTGGAGGTGATTATCGATATCTAGGATCCTCCTTTTCTGGAAAAGATACTCATCTTCTTCAATGTCGACCTTCAAAGGAGGTGATTGGTCATCTTCGTAGACCCATCCCACTCAACTCTTTTGATGAGTGGTTGATATAGCCATTATTCCATCTCTGTGGAATATGGCATTAATTGTGTAGTGTTGTTTTTCCATTGCTTGTATATATTTTCCTTTCTTTTTATTTTACGAAACAGTGCATGGTTTTTGTATGGGGTTATTCATCCTATGTCATGGTTTGCTAGTTTTTTAATGTAATTTTTTTATTTTTTATCACGTGTCAATCAATCCAAGTCAATACCACAAAAGCTGCATGCACTTGCCATTGCCTCCAAATAAGCAACATCGAACATCAATAGTTGAAGACGAAATCGGGCTCATGTCTCAGCTCATTCTTTTAGTTGAGCGAGTTCGTTGAACTGGACTCTCTAAACTCGTCATGGTTCGAGCAAAGACTAACAACAAATGCTATTTGACGCCTAACATCCATTTCATTTTTAATTTTCTAGCGTGTTTTCTCTCTCCTCATTCTGTTCATCTCCATCCGACCAAAAAGGTTTAGTGATTCTTCAGGCAACACAGCTGCCGCTGTATCGACGACCAACGATCAATTTCCCTCTCTCTCTCAATCTGAACAGGAACCTTTTAGGATTGAAAAACTCTTTTAGAATGACCTCATTCGAAAAAGGGTTTCACTTTCACATAAAAAAAGTCACTCACACGAGCGAGGGTTTCAGGGCACTGGTTAGAAGAATCGATGGGGAAGGATGATGGCCGATGGTTCTGCTGAGTAACGGGACCCTGTTGGAGTGCTTTGCACATGTGGTGAATGAAGTCAAGTATACCAAAAAAACTACGGGCCCTTGCCTGGAAGTTTGACACTCGAAAGGAGGCAACCTATCCACAGCAGGAGAAGCAAGCAGGGTCCGGCCTCACTTCTTGAGGTCATGCTTGAACATCTTTCGGTTAAAACATTGTGCAATAAGAAATAAAAAGGGAGAAATGTTGGGAGACATGACTTCAACAAAGTAAGAATTGGCTACAATGAAAAATACACTTGACTTGTTTTCTTATTGTGCCTAACAACATTCATCAGTTTTCTAACAGAAAACCAACACCTTTTACCTAGATGATATGAAGCCAATCAGTGCTTAGAAGCATGTGGTTTTTTGTTTATCCGGCAACAGAGTTGAAGCTCTACATGCCTACCAGCATCACTGACAGTAGACCAAAATCATATTACCTGACCATGGTCCGAGCAAAATGCAAGGGCATCGATTATAAATTAGTTTCTTATTCAATATATCTATCTAAACAACCAGAGTACTTCATTCGATCAACTAGATCAATACGTGAGCTGGATTTGGGTGATTATTTTTTGGATATGCTCTATTGGTCGAAGTTCTCTTATATACCAAATTAAATGGGGATTCTGTAGAGCTCTTAATTTTAATGAGACTAGATGGTGGAGATTAAGTTCAAAAAAAGTTGTATTTTCAAAAAAGATGAATACCTTTTAAAAAAAGTCATAGATCTTGACTAATGAAGTTTATTTATTCCGCCTTATGAGTGGCATTTCGGCCACTTGAAAGCACAACTAACTTGCTTTCTATTTTCTTCAATTTATTCTCAAACATGTGACCTTGTTATGATCAATGACTCATATGCACAATTTTCATCCAATCTGGTATATAAGAGTCTAGTATCTAACTATTTTCTTATACATATAATGAGTGAACGATGACTCTGGTCATTTAAGCCCTGTTTGATGCACAAGAAAAATACTTTCCAAGGTGGATTTTTTTTCAAGTTTGTACGGTTTTCCCCTGCAGCATCAAACAAAGGGGATTTTACCATGCATTTTCCAATGAATTCAGAAAAACTACTACACCCCCCAAAAAAAATAAGTCAGACCTCTCTAGGTCCGATTTTTTTCCACAAAAAAAAATCTTCCTCCCACACTTTGAAAAAATCTTCATTCTTGTGCATCAAATAAGACCTTAGAATTACTCAACCATTTAACCAAGGTCATCCATTTAAAGCATATGGATGGTTGAGAGAAAAACAATGATAAAAAGGTGCAAACTAATATTAGATAACAAAACTACCAAGTATTTTTTCTCATTATGTTTTTCTTAGTCGTCCGTAATGTTGGATTAGACGTACAGAATAGATGGTTAGGTGATTAAACACACACACACACACACACACACACACACACACACACATATATATATATATATATATATATATATATATATATATAATATATAATATATATATATATATATATATATATATATATATATATAATATATATATATATATATATATATATAAATATATATATATAAATATATATATATATATATCTAAGAAATTGATTGAACCAACTTATTAGAGTCATCCAACCCATTGTCATACACAATTGAGAGGAAAATAAGAAGAAATTAAGATCTTTCATCAGATAGTATTAATTGACACAACGGCTATTATAAAATTAAAGATTGAATTCAATCTACTAAGAATTAAAAAATTTGGTTGTTTGATCACTTGTCAAACTCAAGCGTCACTTGGGTTTTTTATTGAAAAAGAAAATGATTTATGATGATTCCAGTCGACTCTTATATTATCCTTGGAAACTTAAAAAGGCTATTGTGACACTAAATTTATTATCTCATAAACATTATCTCATACTTATGTTTAAATTTAACAGTATCTCATGCATTGATCTGTTATCTTATTATTTTATCTCATACATTTGTTTGTTACATTATTATATCATAAATCTTGTGTTATCTCATAAATATTATTTGATGTACGCTTGTTGCGTGGGTAGGAGTAGCATACAGAACTTGCTCTCAAAAAAGACCCCCTTCATGATACGTCTTTTGTAATATCCAGTGGACTTGTCAATGTGCTTATTCTTAAAAAAATATATAGAAATCTCGCTACTGCTATGAATGAGTACATGGTTTCATGTAAGCATTTTCATTCTATGGCATGGCTTGCTAGTTTTTTAACTTATTTTTTAAATTTTTTATCACGTCCACCAAACCATCACATCAAAATATTCAAGCTATAGGCATTAGCTCCTTATTTCACCACAAGTGGAGTTCAGGAGACGTAACGTTTCAATGTTGTAATATGTTTAGAGGACCATATATATATTCCCAATGCACTTGTGCATGTCCTGATGATGGTTAGGTTAATCTCTATATTGGCAGTGTTTTATAAAGAATCCAGAGACTTTGAAATCAATCATAGAGAGCCAATCCTTTGACTGAGTATATTAATGGAGATGAAGCTAACTAATATTTGATGCAAACTAAAGGCTTTTGAAAAAAATCCATAACCACAAGCATGTCCAGATAAGGTTGAAAAGGTGCTGGGTTGTGAGTGGTCGATCACAGACTTTTCTTCTTCTCAAGGTTTCAGATGCATGTTTTTAATCCACATCAAGACTTTATTTCCTCAATACAGAAAGGCATACCTCCAGTCTAAGATGTTTCAGGTGCCAACTTAAGATGTTTGATGCCATAATTGGCAAATCCATATCTGTTGTTGTACACCTCCCTGCAATGGATAATACGAAATATGAAATTCCAAAACTTTTGGAAGCAGAAGTGAAATTAAGCAAAACAAGCATGAAGGTTTACACACGTCACCCAAACTACGTCGCATTCTTATCCTAACATCACCTGCATGCCTTACCACTCCTCCCCCTGTTCAAAAAAAATAAAAGAAGCAAATAACCAAGTATTATTGCAAGTCAATAAGTTCTGTGCAAACATTGAGTAACAGCAGAAAATCTCGTGGGCAGCCGTTTTTTAGCCCCATGTAGTAATCCAAGCGGCCTCTTGTGAAATACTCATGCTCAACCTCAACTGTTTGGTTCCTCATCAACCAACCGGAGTCAATCGAGTCTTCGGATCATTGATGGCTTGGGAGCAAGAATGGATGCCTCTGTGAAGGCTATCCAATACTTGGCGGACAAATTCCGTTGGGAGCAACACTAAGAGCCTCCATTGAGGAGGTCCCATATCAAAAAGATTGTGGTTGGGTTAACTGTCCTAAAGAGGGCAGTGGCTAGTGGCTTGGTCGGAGCTATGATAGGGCCCGTTTGGGCCCTAGTCAAAATTTAGAAACTTTAATTTGCACCCCCTCACGAAAAATTTATAGCTCCACCCTGAGTAGTGGGGCTACCAGTCAAGGAGATAAATACAGTTATTTGAGTTGATTTTTCTCTCCACTTGCCTATAAAATTCAATGTAAGCAACTTCAACTTATTAAGTGTGGCTAGTTATATTCTTGATTTGGATGTTCACACTCAGACCCTTCGTGGCTATATATTGAGAAATCTACAATGATATTTCTGCCAATCAACATTGCAGTATAAGTGAAATATGCTCATGATATGTCCTCTGTTTAAAACCTCGGGTTTGGGTAATCAAGCGGGACTGTTAGTTCATCTTCTCCATCTCTAATAACCCTGTCCAGAGAAACCCTACATGATGAAGGAAAGGCAGAAATTATTACAATTTGCAAAATGCAGTGTTGAAGCTGGAGAGGCACATTGGGAGAATTGAGATTAATGATATGCTTACGTGCCATGAGGAAGATAGGGATCCTCCTGTTTTGGATTCTGACATTTAATTCTGAAATCCTTTGAACAGAGCTAATGTCATCCAACCTCTCTGTAAAGCTTGGTCTGTTAAAATCTGAATCCACAAGCTCTAAAACGTAAGGAAAATTGGGCGTATATACACATATCAGACGGTTAATCAAACTCTATATGAAATAGGTAAATAGGGATTTAACTGTTAGTTTGGCTGCCGGGTCAGCCTAGAAACTAGGCCCTAACATGGTGCAGTGGGTAGGTAAAAATATAAGTATATTTTGAATACTTGGATTTGTTCTGGAATTTTTAAATTTCATTTCTTTCTTCTTTTTTCTGCTGAACTACCTAAACTATAAACTTCTGCACTGAGTGCAAAATTTTCTAGTTCCTATGTGTGTTTGCTTTATTTGTAATTATTGAAAGATGAAAATGAAATTAAGCTGATTAATTTACAAAACAAATCATCACAAGGTCTAGATATCTAAGCTAATCATTCTTCTTCCTGTTTATGTCGCTAAGGCCTTTTTCCTCTTTCTCGGATGACAAGTGTTTTATTTGAAGAGAAACATGATCCGACCTACGAAATGATATATAAATATCCTAAAATTCTTTCATATTACAAAAACAGCTAACATATTTCCTTATAGTTGGGTTTCGAGTTGTTTCTAATTTTTCCAAGGTCGAAAGGGGCCATGTATATGTAGGATTGTTAACTTAAATGCCCATTTGACAAAAGAAACAGCTTGTAACTGTTCTATGAATATGCCCAAAAAATCGCTGGGATGACTCATGGAACATTCTAACAAATGTGTTTCATGAATCTGTCTCAATCTTTAAAACGTATTCAGAGAATAGTTTACAAATTGTTGTCATTGCCAAACAGCCCGATGCTAACAGTTGCATATTTTTCATGTCTTGTTTCAGCTGTTTTGGATACAGAACTATTATGTACCCCTTTCTTGCATGCCAAATTAAATTCTTTTTAGCATAAAGGTAGAGAGTACAAGTGAAATCACCCAGGCAGGCTGGGGTGGAACAGGAGAAGAGCGGAGTGGTTCTATCGAGTTTTCCTGAGTCCAGCCTAATTGGGTCCAAATTGGTTGTACGTTGGAGTTGATTTTGCAGTATGTACTTGGAGCTCGATCAGCTCAACATTGGGTTCAAGTAACTTTAAATCCTATATTTACTGCAAAATGGCTTAGAATTTCACTCTAATTAAATCTAGGCTTAGGTTTATTACTATCTAAGACACAAGTTAATAACTGAACCTTATTTTCTCTCATGCACCAATTTAAACTAAGATCGAACCTTGGGCTTGACCTGCCATAGTGGGGGCTTGGTTGGTTACTGGTCTGAGCTATGTCGAGGAATCGATCCTTGGGCCCAATAAACATGGGTGTTGCCCAATCCATTTACTTCATGAAGCAGGTCAGCGAGTGCGGGGGCTGTGTTAAGGACTCAAGATGGTAGACTATTTAACTACCAAAATTTATAGAAGATGTCCATGC
This sequence comes from Nymphaea colorata, assembly GCF_008831285.2. Taxonomy (NCBI): domain Eukaryota; kingdom Viridiplantae; phylum Streptophyta; class Magnoliopsida; order Nymphaeales; family Nymphaeaceae; genus Nymphaea; species Nymphaea colorata. Next base: position 6,701,628 of record NW_022204507.1, on the reverse strand, counting down.
CACTACAAGGGGTGGATCATTGTGGTTTCTCTCTCTCACACACACACACACACATATATATATGATTGGTAGGTACTAGACCATTTGGGTAAGTAATAAAAGTCAAGCCTCTTAAATTTGTGTTAAAAAGTGTTTTAAACAAAAAATGAACCATCTAATGTGTTTATAAACACTAGTTTAATATACATCATGCTTTAGTTCTTGACTTTCTTTTTTAAAATTAATCTTTACATTACCAAAATTTTGATGTTGTAAGAGTCGTACATTTTTTTTTCGATTAAGAAAACATTTTTTAAGCAAGAAAAAGAATAACTTAATATTTGTTGCTCACAAAATTATTATTTAAGATCATATTTATAAGGTGAGATTGTAAAAGCAAATATTTTAATAATTAATTTTGATGGCGTTGTTTTTTCCCTCTTACCCAAGTGGTCAGGTTTTCTTCCAGCTTCCTACACACACGCAGTACTAGACCATTTGGGTAAGTGATAAAAAATCTAAACCTCTTAAATTTGTGTCAAAAAGTGTTTTAAACAAAAAATGAACCATCTAATGTGTTTATAAACACTAATTTAAACCTTTTTTTTTTAATTAATCTTTCCATTACCAATTTTTTGATATTATAAGAGTCAGTTGATTTTTTTATTATTAAGAAAACATTATTTAAGCAAGAAAAACCAACTTAATATTTGTTGCTCACAAAATTATTCTTTAAGATCATATTTATAAGGTGAGATTGTAAAAACCAATTTTTTAATAATTAATTTTGATCGGTTTGGTTTTTGCCTTTTATCCACTACACACCCACACACACACACATATATATATATATTTATATAGAAAGAGAGATTCACAGACATTTCATCAAACAATGTGAGGGCTAGCCATGTGGATACCTGAAAATGGGATGAAAATGTGTAGTTTTCACTCAATGCTGCTGCAGATCCAGAGAGGAATACCACAAATGGGTGAGAGAGGCAGAAAGAGAAATTTTGATGATTTTCTCGAAGGTTGACTTCCAAGTTGGTGCAGGATCACCTCAACAAGTGACGACTCAGCCACTTATGCACGAAATTCGGCTGTGCCAAGGCCCAATCGAAGACACTGATGGTGGTGTCACCATTGTTGTGCCTGCGAACGATGCTGACAAGGTCCTTTGATGTGAAGTTTCGAGGAACTTGATGGATTTACGGAGGGAAGAATATCAGATGAGTTGGCGGTTTTTGAGGGTGAGGGCATCATAACGAGTTCTGCTTGTTGCGAGGTGGATGACAAAGCTTTAAGCTTGAAGTGGCTCTTACCTGGAAGAAGCCATGGTGGCGGTTTGCGGACAGAGAAGCTGTAAAGAAGAGAAGAAAGGGTAGCAGGTTGTAGAGATGGAGAAACATAGCTTTGGAAGATACATAAACCTTTGAAGGGGGGTTGGAACGCAGCCTCCAAATGGTGTTACTGCAACGGGAAGAGATGTGAACAAGGATGGCAGAAGAAGAAGAGTGGAGACGCAGTGAGCGAGGAAGGGAAAGGAACAGACTCGAGCATTTTGAGTGGAAGGGGCAGAGTAACAGCATAGAGCGAGTGAGAGTGAGAGAAAGGAATGGAAAAAAAGTGTTTCATGTATGACTCATTAGTAATAATAATGGAAAATGAAAAGAGAGCTAATAACTGTGTTTGGTATAAGAAAAGGTGGAAAAGGAAACTTTTTTTAATATAATTCTAATCTCTCTAAAAATAGAGATTGGAAGGGAAAATAATGAATGCCTTTTCCCTTTTCTTGCTTGTTCTTTCCTTCTTGCTCTTCTCTTTCATTTTCTTTTCATCGTTTCTATTCATTCATTTTCCTTCCTTTTCATCCATCCAAACAGTGAGTAAGGGTTTTGAGATCGAGCGTCTCTAAAGAGGGAAATCGAGTTTGCCACTGGCGAGTGTTCCATGGTAAAGCAAGGAACGCCGGGGAGTAAAGTGGGTTTTCATATCCAGCGTTCTTGTGTCCAGTTCGTCTTGAGTGTCTAGCGTCCAATGTTTGTGTTGACTACAACAGAACATGGTGTTCTGTTCTACAGCATTCCAGACCATTCCCCAATGCCAATGTCTTCTATGATAATGTCTTGTCCTGCTCTTTGGCCAGGTGGCCTGGAGTTAGTTAGGCAAGGGATGATGAGAAAGGAAGCTACATAAGTCTCAAAGAGAGAGAGAAGGGGTTAGAGGAATGAAGGTGAGAATATAAGTTTGTAGTTGGGTGTTCCACCACTTGGCAGGAAGTCAAATCTTCCACGCAACTCCTTGTTTCTTTTAAGGCATGAGATCTGCTTTCGGTGTCTCAGTGTGCTGCATGCTCCCGTGGAGCTTCAACTTGTTCATCTCAGTGTGCTGCATGCTCCCGTGGAGCTTCAACTTGTTCATTGGTGATCTCTTGTTACAGCATAAGAATTTGATGCCCCAAATACTTGTAATGGACACTGGCAGCCTATCAGCCTCACTTCATCTTATTGATTTTGCATTAGTAAAACATATTATGAAATGAACATTTTATTAGAGAGTGCTCACAAATTTTAAACAATTTCACACGTTTTATTTATTTCAAATAAGTAAACATCTTACACCAGTCTCAAACAGTTAGACATTACTTATATATATATACATACATATATATATATATATATATTTATTTATTTATTTATTTATTTATGTAGGCACACACATGAAGACACCCTGCTATGCACACACACACATATATAGATACCCTTGCCCTACTCCCATGCTTCTGAAATTTGCTATGTCTTAGCCCGTTGCACCACACCTGCACTGGTACCTGCACCCTTATGACTTGGTGCTTGTTACTTAGAAGGTTGATGTGCATGTGGCCCACCTGCACTTGCGCCTGCATACAAGTGACTTGGTTTGTTGTTCTTAGAAGGCTCATGTGCATGTGCCCGACCTGCACTTGCACCTCCATCCATGTGACTCTGTTTCTCAGGAGGCTGCTTAGAAGACTGATGTGCACTTGCCCCACCCCCACCTGCACTTGCACCTGCATCCGTATTACTTGGTTCATGTTTCTTAGAAGTCTTCTTGGAAGGCTGATCTGCATCTTCGGTAGAAGGTGAAGGAGTTGGTTGTTGGTCACTTTCCTGCAACGGGTAATATGAAATTTGAACAATTTTGGGAGCAGAAATGCAATTAAGGAAAAATAGAAATGAAGTTTTACATACTTTAGGTCCATCGTATGTCAATTCTATCGTAATTGTACCTGCAGTTCTTGTTGTTCCGTCTCTGTTAGAGAGAGCAATAACCCAGTATTATTTCAAGCCAATAATTGCTGGGAAACATGTGAGCAATAAGCAGATGAAAATCTTGTGGGTGTCATATTCCCCTTTGTGCATAGGAGTGCATGTGTTCTATTAATTTTCTTTCGCTTTAGAAAGTGTGCTTGAGCACCAGACAATGTCGATCACACATCAGCATTCTAATTTTCAAAATTTTCATGTTTAAAAATTGGGTTTCCAGTGGAAATTAGCTATCTGAGAATATGTAACCTTTGGGCTTGAAAGTGTGTCATATTTGGTCGCCAATTGCTTTCAGTGGCTATATGATCTTCCAGTGAACAAGGCTATGAATCTAAAGGAGTATTTTCCTCATGTTTGCAGAAGTTTGAAAGTAGGAGTTTCACAATTACCCACCCCATTTTGACCTTTACACCTACAAAGCTATGACAGACATTTTCTCTATACAGTATTAGTAGACATTTTTTCTCTTTGTTTTCTCTCAACCGTCCATAACGATGAATCAAATGACCCATAACCAAAGCCACAATTGACTCACCTGCTATTGATATGTTGTTTGAATCGTGATTCTAATATGCCAAACCAATTTGGGTGGCAAATTGCTGCGTGTTCCTTAATGCTCATTTTTGTATTAAATATTATAAACATTTTAGGCTTTTATTTCATACGCTTATTAGTTTGTCCAAAAAATAAATTTCACATGTTCCAGCTGACCGATTCAGCAGCCTGAATTAGTATGAGCACTTAATTATATCTCGGCGGGCGAAAATGTTCAACATCAATTAAGTCATATACATCACATTGAGCCTCTGTTATGCATACATTAGAAAAAGCTTAACCTAGGAAATATCCACAGTCCAGAAGAATATGAAGAACTATCTGGTTAAGAAGAAGAACTCATTGTACATGAAAAAAAAACGACCTCTGATTAATATGTTGTACTTATATCAATTCTAGTGCTGCAAAAAGGATGAAACATGCATTAATTGGTAGATAATAAAAATGCAAACAGTGCTGGAGCAAAAATCACGAAATGTAGAATAAAATTAGAAACTCATGAATGAAATGAAAAAAAAAAAAAAAAAAAAAAAACTAAATATAGTTTGATCACATGCACCAAGTATATAAGCCATAAAAAAAGCAACAACGCAGAATGACAATAAAATAATCAATGGAAAACGATTGGATCTGATGGAAAACTGAGCTGAAGATTTCGGATCAAGTTCCAACTCGACCGACTTTACTTGGTCCTTTTTTGTCATATCGTTCTCATAAAACATGGAGACATTTGGGGCTTCCCGGCGGAGAGTTTACCCCACAGGAAAAGACCCCTTTGGAGATATATTTGTGATGTCCAATGATTGTTAATGTGCAGTCTAAAAACTATATTTGCAAATTAATCTGGCTACTGCTATGAAATGGTACATGCTTTCGTGTAGTTGTATTCATTCTATGGCATGGTTTTCTAGTTTCTAATTTAATATTTTTGATTTTTTATCACATGTCAACCAATCCATCGCATCAAAATCAAAATCTTTTTAGTTACAAACACCAGCTCTTTATTCTACCACAAGTGGACCTCAAGTGATATAACGTTTTAATACTTTAATATGCTTAGGGGTCGACATATATATATATATATATATATATATATATATATATATATATGCCCAATAGACTGGTCACTGTGCTGATGATGGTACGCCAACTATATTCATCTCTGTCTTGGCGGTGTTTTATGTTGGAAAACTAATTAAGCACCGGGTTACATATCCTGTGCTTCTTGCTCCCAAGCGAGATGAACAATACCAAAAACTAAGAATCCAGAAACTATGAAATTAAACATAAAGTTAATCCATTCACTGAGAATATCAATATATATCAAGCTAAGTAATATTTTGCAGCGGTAACCAGAATCAGCAACTTCCTGCAAAGCTGAAGACTTTTGAAAAGAAAAAGCCATAACCACAAGCATGTCCAAAGAAGGTTGAAAACCTATTGGGTTGTATTGCATCAACATTTTTTAAAGAAAAAACGAATAATATTCCAAAAGTAAAAGAAATTCGTCAACTGAAAAAGGGAAATAATAAGGTCACACCAATGACGACTTCAAGTATTACCATCATTGTGGGACATGAGTCGATCAAAATTTTCATTTTTGTTGGGCGTGGAATGAGCCGTACTCATGGCCTACCAATGTGAGTGGTTCATCACAGGCTTTTTCTTCCATCTCTTCCTTTCTCAAGGTTCTGCATGCATGTTTTCAACGTCCTTCTCAATGTTCCCGCAATTCATGACTAGCACCACAAGAAAAACACGATCTTCATTGGTGCCAAACATCATCAGTTAAAGAAAAAAAAACATCAGTCACATTTTATATGTCAAAGAAGGGCATGCCAGTGATGTTCACACACGTTAGTGAAGATGAAAATGACTTTTGCAAAAGAATGAGACAAAAAGAGCATCATTTAGGATACATTTCATACATACTCTAGGATTTGAGATCTTCAAGATTTGAAATCCAAGGAATTCCCCTCCCTCAACCTTTTATCAATGCAAAAAAGTTAAATAAGGTTCTTTTTACGACATCAGCACAAGCATGCCACATAAGCAAAAGAATTCGCAACAGTTGAAATATTTTAGTAACCAATATTGCGGAAATTTCTAAAAAGCTATTAAGCAATAATCTTTAAACTTTTTTATAGAAGAATATGGTCGTTTTCAAAATCTTTGAAAAATTGAGGGGCCAACTTAAGATGATTGATACTTAATTGGCAAATCCCGTGCTCTGACTTGGGAATCATTCGAGTTGGATCGGGATCATTCAGTTATTCGGCCATGGGTTAGGACCCAAGTGATACACACTAAGACTCATGTTTGACTCAGCAGACCTCGTGGTGCCATAAATCTACCTCTCTCTTCTTCCTCCTCCCTTCCCACTTCCCCTTTTTTTACAATGGATGCTGGACCGCTGGTTGGTGGTTTCTGCCTTTCGGGTGACCCTCAAGCCCAAAGCCCCAATCCAGTCTTGGCCCTGAGCTCTCTCTCTCTCTCTCTTTTCCTTTATTTCTGACTAGGGGTGGACATGAGCCGAGTCGAGCCCGAGTTCACCCAGCTCGAGCTCAGCTCAACTAATGAAACATCGAGCTCGAGCGAAGCTTGAGCTCGAGAATAACTCGACTGATGTAGTTCCAGCTCGAGTCGAGCTCAAACTCGATTAAGGCTCGCCAAACTCGTCTCTCTTACTGCTTTGCCACCACCACCTCTCTCACTGCTTTGCCTCCACCACCATGGTGTCACCTGCTTCTTCGCCACCTCGAACCCACGCAATGGGTTTCCAAAGCCCTTGCCCACTAAGGGAGGAACCCTCACCCAACACAAGGGTTTCAAGTTAGGGTTTCTAAAACCCTCGCCTACCCATGCGAGGGAGTTAGTGAAACCCTCGCTTGGGCAAAACCCTCACCCAATCGAGGGTTCCAGAAAACCTCCCTTTGGCAAAACGAGGGAGAGTGTGAAACCCTTGCCCAATCGAGGGTTCCAGAAAGCCTCCCTTTGGCAAAATGAGGTAGAGTGTAAGATCAGATAGGGAGAGAGAGAAGGGAAGAGTAGAGGGAGTGGCTTGGGCAAAATGAGAGAGAGAGAGAGAGATTGAAGAGGGGGAGATAGAATGGGAGAGTAGAGGGATAGGAGGTCGGGAGAAGAAGTTGTACCTTAGTGTCTCCAGTTTGAAGAATCGAGAATCGGTGGTCAGAAGGAGAAGAGTGAGACTGAGGAGAGTAGGAAGTGAGCATGAAGGATGAGAGATTGCAATGAGAAAAAGAGATTGAAGAGGGGAGATAGAATGGGAGAGTAGAGGGATAGGAGGTCGGGAGAAGAAGTTGTACCTTAGTGTCTCCAGTTTGAAGAATCGAGAATCGGTGGTCAGAGGAAAGCCAGTGAAGACTGAAGAGAGAAAAATAGGAAAGTGACGCAGCATCGATGGAGGAGAAGCCAGTGAAGAGAGAGAAAAAAAGAGGAAAGTGACTAGCTTCGTAAGTGACGAGCTTTGTTACTCGAGCTAACGAGCCGAGTTGCGTTAATCGAGTTTCGTTAAACAAACTCGAACACGACTCAATAAATAAACGAGCTGAAGCAGCAACTCGTTCTCGACTTATTGAGTAGAAAAGGTGCCTCGAAATCGAGTTCGAGCCGAGCATTACGAGCCGAGTTCGAGTTACTCGGCTCATTGTTCACCCTTATTGCAAAACTAAAGACTTTATTTCCTCAATGCAGAACGACCTACTTCCTGTCTAAGCCCCGGCAACTAGGTTCTAATGCTTAGTTTTTAGGTACTCTTCTACATGATGATTTTCAATTTCTTAAGGTGGCGCTTGATGTCCCCATGATTTTCAATATTCTAGGATTTTATCTTCAGAATAATAATTTTAGAGTCGGTGGAAAAAAATTATTATTTCCTATTCGGAATTCAAGGAGTGTTTGATGGAAGAAGACTTTAATGCCTACAATATTTGTACTTTGTTTGTTAGGCACAAGGAAAAAGAATTGCAACAGTTGAAATATTTTAATAACCATTTCAGAAATTAATAAAAAGCTATGGAGCATTAACCATGAATTTTTTTTATAAAGAAGTATGTTTATTTCCAAAATGTTTGAAAGCTCTGAAGCGCTGATATGAAATAATAATCTCTGCCTCGGCAGTGTTTCATATTGGAAAGCTAATTAAGCACCAAGTGACTTGTTCTGTGCTTGTTGCTCCCAAGTGGGATGAACAATATCAACAACCAAGAATCCAGAGATTTGAGTTTAATCATGGAGTTAATCATTTGACCGGGAATGTCACGAATATGAAGCTAAGTAGTATATTTTGGAAGCGATAGTTGGAATCAATTTGGATTATTGCACATTCCCACTTAAGTAAAGGCTTTTAGCTTTTGAAAAAATCCATAATCCCAGGCAGGTTCAGAGGTTGGAAACCTTGTTTCTATTGCGTGAACATTTTTTAAAGAATAAACAAATGATATTGCAAAAGTCAATGATTATTACACATTTTGTAATTAATGGCAGAAGCTATCAAGCTTATAATGGTTCAAGGGTACATGTTACTTCTCGGCTGGAAACTACAATCCTTCTAGTTATATATTTATCATGTACACTCTGTCCTATCGTTATTTAATGGACACAAAAAATAACTTGATATATCATTACACATTCTATGCCACCAGATAACAATGTGGAACATTGAACAATATCCTTCAGCATGTAAAGACACAACAAACTTTCAAAAATTCAGATAGTTTCAAAAGATTTACAATGAAATTTGAGCAGCACTTGTTTGTAGAAAAATTGGACCTCAGGTAATTTTAATTTCTCTAGATCCAAATCTGAACAATAATTTATGCGGACAAAATCTGGAAGAGCCTCGGTGTCCCAGAAACTTCTAACAACACATTGGTAGAATCACTTTATCTAAATCGTCAATTTCATCAAGCAACACATTTAAGAATAAACTACTATCATTCATAAAGTGCTTACAAGGTAACACAATACATAAATGGACTTACCTAGCTCACTTAGTGAGCTTCACTTGCTAAGCATGTTTCCCACGAGCATCCCACCTTCACTTGATGCACACACAAACTCAACCGCTTCACTAGATCAGAAAGTGAGCACACGAGCACCTTCACATTCACTTTCACTCACTTGAGACTCAATCCACACCAGAATGACCAGCACCCTGTTTGTAGTGAGAAGATGTCGGTGGCGGAAAGCAACAGAGAACACAAGTTCTCTTAACTCTTTTAAAGAGAGAACACGAGTTCTCTCTGCTTCGGAGATTGGATCTCGGCCAATGGGTTCATGGCATGATATAGAATTGGAGAATATTGAGTACAATCTGGTTTTAGAAACTGCTCTTGTCAATATGTAGTCAAAATGTGGAGAAGACGATATTGCTCGACACCTGTTTGATAAAATGTCTGCGAGGAATGTTGCATCATGGAATGCGATGATTTCCGGCTATGCACGGAATGGACAGCCAAATAATGGATTAATCCTTTTTGGCGCAATGAAAGATTGTGGCTTGATGCCTAATGAAATTACCATGTTATGGGTGGTTTCATGTTGCACCCAATTGAGGGATATTGAGATGGGTAACATGGTTTTGGATTATATATGCTGGCACAATATTGTACTGTGTAAGAATTTGTAGAATACAATAGTTGATGTGTACGCAAAATGTGAAGATATGGATTCAGCTAAGAGATTGTTTGATGAAATGAAAGAAAAAGATCACATTTGTGGACTTCCTTAATTGGGGGATATATTCGCTCTAGTAGATTCAATGAAGCTATACAGGTTTTCTAGCAAATGCAGTCAAGCAGTGCAAGGCCTGATGCAGTCACTTTGATCAATTTGCTTAAATTGTGTTCTGATCTGGCTATCTTGGATCTTGGAAGATGGGTGCATTTTTACATGGATAGAAACAAAATATCTGACCTATACTTGAACACTGCTCTGATACACATGTATTGTAAATGCGGAAATGTAGCAGATGCAATTGACGTTTTCAACAAGATGCCAACAATGAATGTCATGTCATGGACAGAAATTATACCAGGACTTGGATTGAATGGCTGCAACCAGCAAGCTCCCAATTTTTTTGCAGCGATGCAAAGGGAATCCATGGTTAGACCAGATGAAATCATGTTCATTACAGTCTTGTCCGCTTGTAGTTATGCAGGCTTGATTGAGGAAGGGTGTTACTACTTCCATATGATGACAGAAACTTATGGCATTGAGCCAACAGTTGAGCACTATGGTAGCATGATTGATCTTCCGGGACGAGCAGGATTAGTGCCTCCTTGTTGGGGACACTGTTAAGCTCATGTAAAATTCTTGGGCAGTTTAAGATAGCTGTGGAAGTTGTGAAATATATTCAAGAAACAGGAAGTGTTGTTGGTGCAACTTATGTGACTTGCTCTAATATATATGCTGATGCTATGTTATGGGAGGACGTTTGTAGAGTAAGAAAGGGTATGACAATTTCTGGGGTGGAGAAGATACCATGAGGTAGCTTAATTGGTTTGGATAGTGGTGTTCAAGAATTTCTTTGTGGGAGATGAGAGTTTTGTAGAAGTTATGGCACGTGGATACAGATGAAGACACGGAGACAAAACCATTCATTTGAAAATTCCAGCTTAGACAATTTCCATATGAAAAGGATATGGGGATTTCTCCCACTTGGCTTAAAGATGAAGTATAAGAGAGGATTTTGGAAACATTATTAAGAATGGTCATGGGTGAAAGGTGAGGTGTACAAGTGTCTGCACATGCATCTTGTTAGACATTTTGAAAGGTGTAATTATTTTAGCAGTTGCAGTGCCTATTATGCATACACTTTGCAAATGCTTTAACATGATCACAGACTTTTCAGTGCAGAAGAGAACTGATTTGGGCCTTGATTTCAGTGACCATTGAGGTAAGCGTCAATGAAGATCAGCGACAGTGGGATAAGTACTTTTGTATTCCATACTCGTACAATCGGTCCAGGTTCTAGTGGGCCCAAAAGTCAACCTTGGTATATTGGTTCAGCTTATTGTTTTTCTATCCTCTACTACGTAGCATCAACTTTCTATCCTGAAAATTGTGAAGATGATGTCCAGCTTCAGCGGAATTCTCGTAAGCAAGTCCAAGCTCAGGCAAGTGTTGTAAAGATCTCATTAATGTCATTTAGCACCTTGCTTCTTTTCTTCAACAGGACTTGTGTCGGATGCTCTTATTTGTTGTTGAGAAGGTGTAGGTTTCGGAGGCCAGAATGAGAGGTTTTAACATAATTTATTTGTGGTGGCTCTTCTAAGGCCTTTGTGGTTTCTTCATAACTTGTTAATTACACATTCAGAAAATTGCACAAGTGGTACCCCAACTGCATAATCAAATTATGTTCACTGTTCCATATTGCCAACTTAAATCCCTATTTAGCTATTTCATATGGACTTTGATTGACCATCTGATATGTGTATATACGCCCAATTTTCCTAACGTTTTCGTGCTTGTGGATTCAGATTCTAACAGACCAAGCTCTACAGAGAGGTTGGAGGACATTAGCTCTCTTCAAAAAGATTTCAGAATTAAATGTAAGAATCCAAAACAGGAGCACGCAGACGCCGATCCTTGATCTTCCTCATGGCACGTAAGCATGCCATTAATCTGAATTCTCCCAATGCACCTATCCTGCTTTAACACTTCATTTTGCAAATTGTAATAATTTCTGCCTTTCCTGCATCGTGTAGGGTTTCTCTGGACAGGGCTCTTAGAGATGGAGAAGATGAACTAACAATCTAACTGGATTACCATCTCAAGGTTTTAAACAGAGCACATATCATGAGCATAGTTCACTTATACTGCAAAGATGATTGGTAGAAATATCACTGTAGATTTCTCAATATATAGCCACGAGGATCTTAGTGTGAACAACCAAATCAAGGAGACAACTAGCCACGCTTAATAAGTTGAAGTTCTTATATTGAATTTTCTAGGCAATTGAAGAGAGAAAAAATTGACTCAAATAACTGTATTTAGTTCCTTAACTAGTCACCCCACTAGCCACTACCCTCTTTAGGACAGTTAACTCAACCACAATCTTTTTGATGTGGGACTTCCTCAATGGGGGCTCTTCGTGTTGCTGCCCAATGGAATTCGTCCGCCAAGTCTTGGATAGCCTTCTCAGAGGCATCCATTCTTGCTCCCAAGCCATCACTGATCCAAAGACTCGATTGATCTCCGCTTGGTTGATGAGGAACCAAACAATTCAGGTTGAGCATGAGTATTTCACAAGAGGGCACTTAGATTACTCCATGGGGCTAAAAAACGGCTGCCCACGAGATTTTCTGCTGTTACTCAATGTTTCCACAGAACTTATTGACTTGAAATAATACTTGGTTATTTGCTTCTTTTATTTTTCTTGAACAAGGGGGAGGAGCGGTAGGGCATGCAAGTGATGTTAGGATAAGAATGCGACGTAGTTGGGGTGATGTGTGTAAAACTTCATGCTTGTTTTGCTTAATTTCACTTCTGCTTCCAAAAGTTTTGGAATTTCATATTTCGTATTATCCACTGCAGGGAGGTGTACAACAACAGATATGGATTTGTCAATTATGGCATCAATCATCTTAAGTTGGCACCTGAACTTTTCAAAGATTTTCAAAATGACCAGAAATAATCATAATTATTTTCATATCAGTGCTTTCGGAGCTTTCAGACATTTTGGAAATAAACATACTCCTTTATAAAAAAATTTCAAGGCTAATGCTCCATATCGCTTTAAAAATTTCTCAACATGGTTATTAAAGTATTTTAACAGTTGCAAATTTGTTTCCTTGTGCCTAACAAACAAAGTCCAAATATTATAGCCATTAAAGTCTTCTTCCACCAAACTCTACTTGAATTCCGAATAGGAAATAATATTTCTCTTCCACAGACTCTAAAATTATTATTCTGAATTAAAATCCTAGAACATTGAAAATCCTGGGGGCATCAAGCGCCACCTTAAGAAATTGAAAATCATCATGTAGAAGAGGACCTAAAAACTAAGCATTAGAACAAAGTTGCCAGGGCTTAGACTGGAGGTATCCCTTTCTGCATTGAGGAAATAAAGTCTTGATGTGGATTAAAAACATGCATCTGAAACCTTGAGAAGAAGAAAAGTCTGTGATCGACCACTCAGAACCCAGCACCTTTTCAACCTTATCTGGACATGCTTGTGGTTATGGATTTTTTTTCAAAAGCCTTTAGTTTTGCATCAAATATTAGTTAGCTTCATCTACAATAATATACTCAGTCAAAGAATTGGCTCTCTCTGATTGATTTCAAAGTCTCTGGATTCTTTATAAAACAGTGCCAATATAGAGATTAATCTAACCATCATCAGCACATGCACAAGTCAATTGGGATTATATATATGGTCCCCTAAACATATTACAACATTGAAACCTTATGTCTCCTGAACTCCACTTGTGGTGAAATAAGAAGCTAATGCCTGTAGCTAGAATATTTTGATGTGATGGTTTGGTGGACGTGATGAAAAATTTAAAAAATAAGTTAAAAAACTAGCAAACCATGCCATAGAATGAAAATGCCTACATGAAACCATGTACTCATTCATAGTAGTAGCAAGATTTCTATATATTTTTTTAAGAATAAGCACATTGACAAGTCCACTGGATATTACAAAAGACATATCATGAAAGGGGTCTTTTTTGAGAGCAAGTTCCGTATGCTACTCCCGCGTACGCAACAAGCGTACATCAGATGTGGAACCTACTACCAATATGCTCATTCACTTTTATGCCCAATACATTACATATTCATATGCGTGAGATAGCAAATAGGTATAAAATATGAGATAATGTGCAAGATAACAAAAGATTTATGAGATAATGAGATAACAAAAAGATGTATGAGACAACAGCAAACATAAGTATGAGATAATATTTATGAGACAACACATGATTTATGAGATAATAATGTAACAGACAAATGTATGAGATAAAATAATAAGATAATAGATCAATGTATGAGATAATGTTAAACATAAATATGAGATAATGTTTATGAGATAATAAATTTATGGTCACAAAAGCCTTTTTAAGTTTCCAAGGATAATATAAGTCGACCGGAATCATCATAAATCATTTTCTTTTACAATAAAAAATCCAAGTGACGCTTGAGTTTGACAAATGATCAAACAACCAAATTTTGCAATTCTTAGTAGATTGAATTAATCTTTAATTTTATAATAGCCCTTGTGTCAATTAATACTAGCTGATGAAAGATCTTAATTTCTTCTTATTTTCCTCTCAATTGTGTATGACAATGGGTTGGATGACTCTCATAAGTTGGTTAAATAAATTTTCTTAGAAATATATATATATATATAATATATATATATATATATATATATATATATATATATTAAATGGTAACTCTAGTTTTTTTGAGTTACCTAACCATCTATTCTGTACCGTCTAATCCAACATTACGGACGACTAAGAAAAAAATAATGAGAAAAAGATGGTATTTTCGTTCTCTAATATTAGTTTACACCTTTTTATCATTGTTTTTCTCTCAACCATCCATATGCTTTAAATGAATGACCTTGGTTAAATAGTTGAGTGATTCTAAGGTCTTGTTTGACGCACGAGAATGAAGATTTTTTCAAGTATGGAGCAAGATTTTTTTTGTGGAAAAAAATCAGACCTAGAGAGGTCTGACTTATTTTCTTTTTTTTTTTGGGGGGGGGTGTGTGGGAGTTTTTCTGAATTCATTGAAAAATGCATGGTAAAATTCCCTTTCTTTGATGCTGCAGGGAAAAACCATACAAACTTGAAAAAAAATCCACCTTGCAAAGTATTTTTCCTGTGCATCAAACGGGGCTTAAATGACTAGAGTCACCGTTCACTCATTATATGTATAAGAAATAGTTAGATACTAGACTCTTATATACCAGATTGGATGAAAATTTTGCATATGAGTCATTGATTTTAACAAGATCAGATGTTTGAGAATAAATTGAAGAAAATAGAAACCAAGTTAATTGTACTTTCAAGCGGCCGAAATGCCGCTCACAAGAGGGAATAAATAAACTTCATTAGTCGAGATCTATGACTTTTTTTAAAAGGTATTGCTCGTTTTTGAAAATACAACTTTTTTTTTAACTTAATCTCCACCATCTGGTCTCATTAAAATTAAGAGCTTTACAGAATCCCCGTTTAATTTGGTATATAAGAGAACCTCGACCAACAGAGCATATCCAAAAAATAATCACCCAAATCCAGCTCACATACTGATCTAGTTGATCGAATGAAGTACTCTGGTAGTCTGGTTGTTTAGATAGATCCATTGAATAAGAAACTAATTTATAATCGATGCCCTTGCATTTTGCTCGGGCCATGTTCAGTTAATATGATTTTGATCCACTGGCAGCGATACTCGTAGGCATGCAGAGCTTCAACTCTGTTGCCAAAAAAACAAAAAATCACATGCTTCTAAGCACTGATTGGTTTCATAGCATCTAGGTAAAAGGCATTGGTTTTTCTGTTAGAAAACTGGTGAATGTTGTTAGGCGCAATAAGAAAACAAGTCAATTGTATTTTTTATTGTAGTCAATTCTTACTTTGTTGAAGTCATGTTTCCCAACATTTCTCCCTTTTTATTTTTTAATGCACAATGTTTTAACCGAAAGATGTTCAAGCATGACCTCAAGAAGTGAGGCCGGGCCCTGCTTCCTTCTCCTGCTGTAGATAGGTCGCCTCCTTTGGAATGTCAAACTTCCGGGCAAGGGCCCGTAGTTTTTTTGGTATACTTGACATCATTCACAACATGTGCAAAACAGTGCATGGTTTAACTTTACGTCTATATAAATGCACAATGTTTGGGAGAAAGCTTTATCCCTTGGATTTTCTTCTTTCTCCAGAGGATGAGATGGTAACAGGTATCACTAAGCTGACTATTTTCACACATCCTTGTGGTTAGAGAGGCAGCAGCTAGGTAGAAGGATTTTACTTTAACATTTGAACAAGGTCTTAGTTAATTGTGGACTCAAAAATTGTTTATTGAGGAGCACTGTTGTAAAAATTTTCATTTTTTATGGGACACAACATATATATATATATATAATATATATATATATATATATATATATAAAACTAAAGAAAATTTTGTTGCTTCCGTAGGCAACTGCCCACACCAGCTTATATGTAGCTGTGTATTGGTTATAACTTGTTCACGGCAACCTTGTCTAAAGGTAAGGTATTGGAAGGAAGAGGGTGGAGTTAACAGGTATTATCATGTCTGCTCGCTCTGTTAATCTGCTCACTCTGTTTCATATCTCTAGTTGCTATTATCACCAGTCATCATTTTCATCACCTTTGCAATCATGAATTCTTTCTTGTTCTGCTCCTTCTTCTTCTTCTTCCTCTTAAGGTATTTGACCAGTGATAGGTTAAACTACCACGAAGCTTTTGTTCCTGCACCTCGAAGCTCAGATGCAGAAATCTTAGGTGGAGATACAAACAATAGTTTTGTTTCTAGTACTTTCTTGTGATATTAAGCACACCAACAGGGTCCCGTTACTCAGCAGAACCATCGGCCTTCATCCTTCCCCATCGATTCTTCTTCCCAGTGCCCTGAAACCCTCGCTCGTCCGAGTGACGTTTCTGATGTGAAAGTGAGACCCTTTTTCGAACGAGGTCATTCTAAAATAGTTTTTCAATCCTAAAAGGTTCCTGTTCAGATTGAGAGAGAGAGGGAAAAAAGGAAAAAAAAAACACCCCTAGGCTGCCGCCATTGGTTGATCGCTGGTCGTCGATACAGTGGTGGCAGTGTTGCCTGAAGAATCACTAAACGTTTGTGGTCGGATGGAGATGAACAGAATGAGGAGAGAGCAAACACGCTAGAAATGTAAAAATGAAATGGATGTTAGGCGTCAAATAGCATTTGTTGTTAGTCTTTGCTCGAACCATGACAAGTTTAGAGAGTCGAGTTCAACGAACTCGCTCAACTAACAGAATGAGCTGTGACATGAGCCCAATTTCGTCTTCAACTATTGATGTTCTATGTTGCTTATTTCGAGGCAATGGCAAGTGCTTGCACCTTTTGTGGTATTGACTTGGATTGATTGACACGTGATAAAAATAAAAAAAAAACATTAAAAAACTAGCAAACCATGACATAGGATGAATAACCCAATACAAAACCATGCACTGTTTCGTAAAATAAAAGGAAAGGGAAAATATATACAAACAAAGGAAAAACAACACTACACAATTAATGCCATATTCCACAGAGATGGAATAATGGCTATATCAACCACTCATCAAAAGAGTTGAGTGGGATGGGTCTAAGAAGATCACCAATCACCTCCTTTGAAGGTCAACATTGAAGAAGATGAGTATCTTTTTGAGAAAAGGAGGAACCTAGATATCGATAATCACCTCCACTCAGTTTTTTCAACATTTTAATAGCAGATCTCCAATTTTTGGGACCAAGAATCACTCCAACCATGTTTTATGAGCACGATGCTATGAAAGGCAGTAAGTAAAATTGGCAGAGTCCGAAACTTGTACCAACATCTTCGGCTCAAGCTTGGCATTAGGTCTAATCAGCTTTGCCATTAATTCTATTTTTTTAAGCCAAAATTCCACCGATTCTTACAAAATTTGGCTGTTCTTAATTTCCTGATTTAGGGTCATGTTCCATGATGTATGGCCAGCAGGCCCTTCAAGTTTTCCAGGGTAATAAGGAAGGAGTCGCCCTGCAACATAATAAATCTTTTCTTTTTCAGATAAAAGACCCAACTGAGGCTTGGGTTTGACACATATACGTCAACAAAATTACATCATTCCTAGCGGATTGAATCCAATCTTATATTTTATAATAGCTGCCTGCTCTGGACATAAGTTCTTTTCATTTACCAAGGGAAATGAAGTTTTCTAATTTTAAATATGGTCAACATTAACTTTCTTCATATCCATGCCCCCCAATCTGCTGTTCGGGTAATTAATTAGAAATTATGCTACTAAAAAATGGCATGTCTCTATGAAATGCTTTTTTTTTTTGGCGGGGGGGGGGGGGGGGGGCATTCGGCTGTCATGAAGATTCATAAGCATTCAGCAGCTGTAAAAGTAATCTGAATTCAATCAGTACTGCAAGCACATCTACGTTCTTCTATGCTTTGTGGAACCGATTGGGATTTTCGGGTTGCAAGGTGCACCAATCCATACCATTGGTTACTTGCCCATATTTCGTAGTGGAAAACGAAAAAAGAATCGAATTGGTCTGGCTGCTCACTCGATCGCTTCATGTTGTGGATCAGAAAAAGGTATAAGCAAATAAGTTTTCAAAATAAAAGCAAATAACATTTAAAACAAGACATAGACTGTCAGGTGAGCAAGAAGTCAACAACTTAGGCCCAAAAGCCCCTCGTTTCCTTAACTTCTAGATCTTAAACTATGCTGCTATCAGCGATGGCAATGGTGTACCCTTTACCTTAGGTACTATGTCCCACTACTTAAGACATAAAAGTATGATGCCCATAGAAATTGAACTAGAGACCTGCATCTTTATATAGATCTTAGCTCAACCAGCTGCGCTATGTATATACATGTATATATATACAACTATAAGACCCTTATATACATTATTAGATGAATATCGTGTGAGCCATCGATTTTAAAGACGCTAGATGTTTGAGATGAAGTTGAAAAAATAAAAACCAAGTTATATTTACAAGAGACAAAAATACCATTCATAGGAAGGAGTGAATCAATTTCCTTAATCAAGGTCCTTTCTTCTTAAAGGGTATTCCTATTTCTTGAAAATACGGCTTAGTTTCCATTTTTTTCAACTTAGTCACAACCATTCTTTAAAATCAAACGCTGATACTATTCCCTATAATATAAAACATGTTTTGATAATAAAATGTTAATGCTATAAGCGCCATTCATTTTTTCTTATTATAAAAACACTTTTAAACTAGGAAATATGATCAACTTAATGTCGGTTTTCCATCGACCCATTCGGATTATCGAACGTTCATATATGGAACCCATCAAGCTGTGGCAAAACCAAGCGATTTGTGACTTGTAATTGTCAGTGTGAGATTGCTAGCTAGGGTCGAGAAAATGAAAACTAGTGTCAAACTCATAACCTAAAAGAAGCAAAATGCGAGGGCATCTCATGAGGGTGGTTCCGAATATCCTATATGGCATTTTATAGTCGATGCCCTCGCATTTTGGTGGATCATGTTCACGTAATATGATTTTGATCCGCTGTCAGCGATACTTTAGCTCTGAAGAATCAAATTTAAAGATCACATGCTTTTAAGTATTGATTGGCTTCATAGCTTCTAAGTAAAAGGCATTCATTATATCCAATTCATAATTAATTGAAGTAATGTTTATGAAAATTCCTCGCATTTTATTTCTTAATTCCTTAAGTAACAGAGAAAGATTCGTGCATGATCTCAAAGGAGTGAGGCCGGGCCATGCTTACTTGTCCTGCTGTGTATAGGTCGCCTCCTTCACAATGTCAAACTTCCAGGCAAGGGCCCCTCAACAAACAAGTGCCCGCAGTTTTTGTGGTACACTTGATTTCATTCACCAAATTAATGTGCAAAGAAGTTTGTGGTTTAACTCTACATCTATATAAGTGTGCACATACAACCGTTGTGGTTGGACAGGCAGCAGCTAGCTAGAAGGATTTTACGTAAACATTCAAACAAGGGTCATAACTTCTTCACCGCAACCATGCATAACGGGATTGATGGGAAGAAGGTGAAGTTAACAGGTACCATCATCTGTCCGCTCGCTCTATTTCATATCTGTACCTCCAATTGGTATTATCACAGGTCGTTATCTTCATCAACTATGCCATCATGATTTCTTTCTTGTTCTCCGCCTTCTTCTTCTTCTAGGTTTTTGACCGGTGATAGGTTCAATTACTTCTTTGGTTGGATTTGTTTTGCAGTCATTGCTCACTTTAAAGACGACGATATCTTTAGGAGAGATCCTTGTGTATGCATTAAGTATAAACAAGACGCCCTTCGCTGCACCACGAAACGTGTAGGTAAGAGACTCGAACTTTTTATATTTCGATGTCAAGAACAAACATGCATTGTTTTGTTTCGTTCAAAGTGCCAATTTTCTTCAACGAAAATCATAAGAGGTGCATGGTTATTTGGATTCACAAACAGAGAGAGAGAGAGAGAGAGAGACAAAGAGAGAGAGACAAAGAGTTGTTTACATGAAAATCATCAGAGGAAGAGGGGAAGATAAGAACTCCTCAGCACCTTACTTCCAGATTACCACTCCTTAATACCATCAAGACAACACTCTTCAAGAGTCGAACTGAAGACTTAGTTAATACAGGTCACCCAGCCCTTGATGGCATGGTTAATACATGAAACTCAGCTCGAACTGTTGTGTTACCCATCGTTTAGAGAGAGAGAGAGAGATTTTTTTACTTATATTTAGTAATATTTCTGGATGCTCCCATCAGCTTTTGTTACCAATTTCCTAAACGCAGCCAATCTGGACAAGAGCAGCAGCAGTACTAGTAGGTGAATCTTCAATGCCACAGTAGCCTGGAAAGTGGAGAGGCCCTAGAGAAATGTATGGGGCAATACTCGAACAGTCGTTGGAGATCCATATATTTATTGGACTCAGGTATCTCATATAGTTATGCAACTAGGTCTGCATGCAGGAGTGATTTGAGATATTTACATCATTTTGCGAACTGCATGATTTACCCTCATCTTGCTCGAGTGCCAAATCCAACCAGTTTCGACCCAGTTAGGCTCGACTCAGGAAAGCTCAACACATAGCCCTTCTCTCTCTTCACCCGTTCCATCCCTTTCTGCTAGGTTATTCCACCTATATTGTAACAAGTATGATGATGATCTTGGGAGAATTCAATTTATAGATATTTTCCTTTCTCAACCATCAAATTAACTGCAAATGAAACATAATTAATAGAAGGTAGAATGTTTTGCTTTCAGTGGTGAAATTTATAGTTTAGCTTGTGAGCCTGTATACTGCTGTTCTGCACAGCTCATGCTAGGTTAACCTGGCAGCCAAAAGAACCGGCTATTTCCAGTATTCTTTATCCTATGGAAACACCAACACATGCGAATGAAACATTATCTCAAGGATAAGTTAAAAAAAAAGAAGAATTTGTTTGCACTTTTTTAAAGCTTGCCGGTGTGAAAAAAGATAAAATAATTGCTTTGAATACGTTCCCCGTCCACCAGTGAGATCTCAATATATAGACTAGAGGCATGCATGGAATCTGCCACTGCGAGAGCCGATTTTGTTATCAAATGGAATACTGGCCTTTTAGTCTCATGCTGTAGAAGCACCGAAGCATAATAGACTCTACCATTGCCTTTTTAATATCTTTATGATACGAGTCATGTGCTTTGATTAATGACCTTGGACATATGTATGGGAAAGGGATCTGTTGTTTTATCACCTTCAAGAAGCCATTAGAATATTCCTCGCTGTTGATGGATAACCTGTCAGCCAAAAGTACTTGTTGGATATGCGTATGCAGAATGATCCTAACTGTTTTGAGTTTGTGGATTCAGATGTTAAGGATCCAAACACAGAGAAATTGGAGTATGACATTATCCTTGTCACAAGTGATAGAGAAATCACCGTTTCAGTCTGTAATAGGAAAACGGGGGAGCCATTAATCTGAATTCTTCTGCTGCTTCCTTCGCGCTTCTGTATTTCATCTTGCAAATTGTAATTTTTGCTTTTCCTGCATAATGCAGGTTTCTGCTCGACCACGAGGTTCTTAAAAAGGGAAAAGATGAACAAGAAAAGGAACTGGTTTACAGTACTCAGCAGAGGCTTCAAAATTAATAAAGCACATATTAGCATATTTCATCCATTATAGGTCAATTGCAAAGATAAATTGCATAAATATCGATATATATATAGATTTGTGAACATATTTTAGACATTCTTTTACGTGAAGAACAAAAGCTAACCAAACACCTGAGAATGAAACAGGCAGAAGTTTCAAGCTAAATCTTTGCCCTTTTGCAGGATTGAAAGGGTTCGCATTTGAAAAGCTAACCAAACACCTGAGAATGAAACAGGCAGAAGAACCTAATCTCAAAAGCATAGCTGATCCGAGTCAGGAGTTACTAAAGTCGGATGGGGTCATCCATTTACAAGGTCACAAGTTAGGGCTGGCCAAGTCTGCTGGGATTGTCACCCAATTCCTTCATGCATTGCTAAAAACTAAACGTTACCGGAGTCAACCCTTTGTAAAAACATATTCCATGTAAAAGAATATGTACAAATACTCATATTCCATGTGTTAGTTGACGAAAAAAAAATCAAACATGGAGTCGTGAGAGACTTACTTTCTTCATCTGCTTATAGAAAAAATGTAGTATAAATATTTATAATCTAATCCATCCCAGTTACCGAGTCAACCCTTTGGCCTGGAAGCCAGTTACCAATTTATTTGAGGCCCCAAAACTTTATTTTATTTGAGATTTTATTACAAAATCCACAACGCACTTTCCGAAGTCCAAAAAATCGCGTTGGTCCTTCCTCCAGTCTCCAGGGTTTGCAGGGATTTGAAACCTTTATCCACCTGCGTAGCTGTTATGACTCGTCTGGCAATGTCACATCCCCTAAAGTGTGACTTATTTGATATTGGCTCATTTCAGGCACCAAATAATTGACTGTGAGCATCAAAATTTCACAGTATGCTTGGAGTACAATGTGGTGCTAAAAAAGAAAAAGAACCAAAACCAATCTCTAATATTTCAATTGCATATTTATCCAATTAAAAGAAATATGCTTCAAAAAATAATTTGGCAGACACCAAAGTCTCCTGGATTTCCCAAATATTCATATCCTTTGTAGCTCATGTGCAGGTCAAAATTTTAAATTATTTGAAAAAGATAATGGTTTGGGGTGTGGTACTTGTGAAACTCTATTTTCAAGCTTCTTCAAACATGAGGAAAATACTCCTTTCAATTCATAGTCTTGTACACTGGAAGATCGTATAGCCAGTGAAAGCAATTGGCGACC
Organism: Nymphaea colorata; assembly: GCF_008831285.2. Lineage (NCBI taxonomy): Eukaryota > Viridiplantae > Streptophyta > Magnoliopsida > Nymphaeales > Nymphaeaceae > Nymphaea > Nymphaea colorata. Next base: position 6,678,740 of record NW_022204507.1, on the reverse strand, counting down.
AAACATAATCACACTTTCAAGCCAGAAGGTTACACATTCTCAGCTAATTTCCACTGGAAACCCAATTTTTATTCATGAAAATTTTGAAAATTAAAATGCTGACATGTGATCCACATTCTCGGGTGGTCAAGCACACTTTCTAAAGCGAATGCAAATTAATAGAACACATGCACTCCTATGCACAAAGGGGAATATGACTACCCACAAGATTTTGATCTGCTTATTGCTCACATGCTTCCCAGCAATTATTGACTTGAAATAATACTGGGTTATTGCTCTCTCTAACAGAGACGGAACAACGAGAACTGCAAGTACAATTACGATAGAATTGACATAGGATGGACCTAAAGTATGTAAAACTTCATTTCTATTTTTCCTTAATTGCATTTCTGCTCCCAAAATTGTTCAAATTTCATATTACCCGTTGCAGGAAAGTGGCCAACAACCAACTTCTTCACCTTCTACCGAGGATGCAGATCAGCCTTCCAAGAAGACTTCTAAGAAACATGAACCAAGTAATACGGATGCAGGTGCAAGTGCAGGTGGGGGTGGGGCAAGTGCACATCAGTCTTCTTAGCAGCCTCCTAAGAAACAAAGCCACATGGATGGAGGTGCAAGTGCAGGTGGGGTACATGCACATGAGCCTTCTAAGAAACACGAACCAAGTCACTTGTATGCAGGCGCAAGTGCAGGTGGGCCACATGCACATCAACCTTCTAAGTAACAAGCACCAAGTCACAAGGGTGTAGGTACCAGTGCAGGTGTGGCACAACGGGCTCAGACATAGCAAATTTGTAAAGCATGGGAGTAGGGCAAGGGTATCTATAATGTGTGTGTGTTGCAAGGGTGTGTTCCTATAATATTGTGTGTGTGTGTGTGTGTGTGTACGTAGCAAGGGTGTCTTCAGGTGTGTGCCTACATAAATAAATAAGTATATATATATATATATATATATATATATATATATATATATATATATATATAAGTTTGAGACTGGTGTAAGATGTTTACTTATTTGAAATAAATAAAACGTGTGAAATTGTTTAAAATTTGTGAACACGTTCTAATAAAATTTTCATTTCATAATATGTTTTACTAATGCACAATCAATTACTTCAAGGGAAACATGTGAAGTGAGGCTGATAGGCAGCCAGTGTCGATTACAAATATTTGGGGCATCAAATTCTTATGCTGTAAAAAGAAATTACCAATGAACAAGTTGAAGCTTCGTGGGGGCATGCAGCACCCTGAAACACCGAAAGCAGACCCCATGTCTTAGAGAGACAAGGTAGCATGGAAGCTTTGATTTCCTGTCAAATGGTGGAACACCCAACTACAAACTTATATTCCACACCTTCATTCCTCTAACTCTCTCTCTCTATCTCTTTGAACCTCGTTTAGCTTCCTTTCTCATCAACCCTTGCCTAACTAACTCTAAGCCAACAGCCCAAAGAGCAGGACAAGACATTATCATTGAACACATTGTGGAATGGGGTGGAACGCTGCGAAATAGAACACGATGTTCCATTTTTCGCCTAGTCAACAGAAACATTGGATGCTGGAAACTCAAAACGGACTGGAGATGAAAATGCTGGGTATAAAATCCCAGTCTATTCCGCGGCGTTCTGTGCTTTACCATGGAACGCTCGCCAGCGGCATTGTTTGAATGGATGAAGAAAAGGAAAATAAATAGAAGGAAAGAAAATGAAAGAAAATGAAAAGTAAAAAATGGTTAGGGAAAGTTGAAGTTCCTTTTCCCTCCAATCTTCATTTTGAGAGAGCTTAGAATTATGCTAATTTTTTTTTCTTTTCGCTTCTTTCCAAATACACTTATTCTCTCCTTTCTTTTTTCTTGTTATTAATTAGCCATCGAAACACAGAAAACACCTTTTTTCCATTCCTTTGTTTCACTCTAGCTCTATGCTACCTTCCTCGCTCACTACGTCTCCACTCTTCTTCTTCTACCACCCTTGTTCACATCTCTTTCCATTGCAGTAACACCATTTGGAGGCTGCGTTCCAACCCCCCTTAGAAGGTTTCTGTATCTTCCAAAGGTATGTTTCTCCATCTTCACAACCTGCTACCCTTTCTTCTCTCCCTTACAGCTTCTCTGTCCGCAAACCGCCACCATGGCTTCTTCCAGGTAAGAGCCACTTCAAGCTTATAGCTTTCTCATCCACTTCAAAACAAGCCGAACTCGTTATGCCGTCACCCTCAAGAACCACCAACTCATCTGATATTCTTAAGTTCCTCCAAACTTCACATCAAAGGACCTTATCAACATCGTTCGCTGGCATGACAATGGTGACACCGCCATCAGTGTCTTCAACTGGGCCCTCGCACAGAAACCGAGTTTCGTGCGTGAATGGCTGAGTCATCACTTGTTGAGGTGATCCTGCACCAACTTGGAAGTGAGGCAACCTTTGAGAACAAATTTTCTCTTTCTCTCTCTCTCACTCATTTGCGGTATTCCTCTCTGGATCTGCAGCAGGATTGATGAAATGTCTGGGAATATACAGTGCATTTACTTAGGCGATTTCTTGTTGGATCTTGACTCTATGCGTTGTTGATTGAAAGTGGATAATGAAGGTGACCTCGTGAAGCACTTTTCATAGAAATTGATTGAAACAGATGGCGCATGACCTAATCCTAATATACATTGTGATGTACATGACTGTATAGTATATAATGGATCAGATTTAGTGTGTAATTTCATAACTGAGTTTGAATCCGAAATTGATGGTTGACTGAAGTTTGAGAAAAAGTGTAACTCAATTACATGGAAATATTCTCATACTAGTCAACCTAAATTCAGATGAAAAAGAAAACCAAAATCAAACTTAACCAGACGGACTCCGGAACATGGTAGATCAGAATGTAATGTAGACCACCCAAAATATACTGGGTAGCCCACAAAATACACTTTATTTTTGAGTCTCCCAGACAGAGATTTTCTTTTCTTTTTTTTCCCGGAGGGAAAAATGCAATGATTATTAGATATAGGGGCACAGAGGCTGGTTGTCTTCTTGCTTGTCCTGATGCTTCTTTTTTGCATGTTGTGGCTTTCGTCTCTAGGTGATACAGCTTTGGCTGTTGGGTGAGGCACGTGAATGCTCTTCTCTAACAAAAGACTTCACTGGCTCCTGACTGAACTCTTTGAACTTTAAACTTCTATATGCCCCTAGGATCAGGTGCAACTAAAAGAGAAGGTGAAGTTGGTTTAGTTTTTTATAGCAATTTCTCACAAACGCCCTCAAAACGTTTGGCCTTTCTACTTTCTTGCTCCCATTGTGTATCTGTTGGATTTGATGATATGAATGTGACCTCCATAGGCATATGGCAGATGGTGTGTGCCAGGCCAGTTAAGATAAGGTGTGCTGCACTAAAGGGAGCAGAGTTTAATAAAGTCTCCAGATCTGTCCCAACAAAGCGAGTGAGAAAAGGCGGACATGCTATATGTGCAGCGTTCCTGGTCATCTCTCTTCTTCCTGCCCTTAGAAGCAGCAGTCTAATACCAAATCAAGTTCTCATGGTGGAAAATGAAAGAACATTAACTTTTCTTTGTTTAGACTTGCATTGTCTTGAGAGTTTTGATGTAATCTGTCTCAACAAGCTATGTCGCTGCTGCTTGTATGTTAAAAATTTCGTAGTTCAGTAGGGCAATTTTTTTCATTAAAATGTTTATTAACCTCCGGATTCTATCCAAAATTCAGATAATATTGAAGATTAATATTCAAGTTTCATATCACTATCACAGAAGTTTTTGTAATTGGAGATTTTTTTTTACTGGAATGTATGCATTCAGTTGCATTGTAGCATAAAAAAATCTCACTATGATAGTATTCTTTGCTAACTATAATGTACAAATAATGATGGGTCTTGTGATGATAGTGTTCTAGAACATTGGACAAAACAGACTGTACATGATGCAAACACCGAAGAAAACATGCAGAATGTACAAAACACAAATCAAACATCGGACAAAACAAACAGGATAGGCACGACCAACATTATGGAAAACAAACACTCGACAAAATGAACATGGTGTTTTGTTCCTAAAACGATCCAAAAATGGGCAAAGAACATCACAGAACATACACCAAAACGTATCACTAGATTTGCTTTAGACTTGGTGGCCACTGTTTAGGATGAATGGGTCCACCTTGTTGGACCTGTTTGTCTTATAAAAATGGCAAGGTACTCTATTGTAGAAGTCTCCAAGTTCTTTGGGGTGATTTCTTAATTCATTTAAGACAGTATAAAATCCCATGTCTTTCAGTTCTCATCTCTCTTTTTTTCATTTTTTCCTTTTTCTCTCTCCTATGCTTGAATTTGTCTGTCATTTCTTCAAGGGTTCTATAATTCACCGGCACCGTGAGTTGTAGGTCCAATTTCCGACCAACTTAACACTTAGATGATGCATTGGAGAGAGGGAAAATGCCAATGTCTGTTGATCATGGAATTCTCTTGCTGTGATCCCTAGTGTGCTGCCTTGCCCCCTCACATCCAAACATAATATACCAACAAAGGCCAAGTAAAGAGAGAGAAAGAGAAAGAAGAAGCACCTACAACATTAAGACGATCAACAAGAATCCAAAAACCAAATTCCAAGTATGTTGATGCAGATTATATCATCTTGTTGAAGATCGAGCTAGCTTCTTTTGAAGAAACAAAATGTGTTGACAAATGGCAAGCTGCAATAAAAAACACGATGAAGGTAGTGATGCAAAACCCTACCGAGGAGCTTGTACTGAAGCTGCTAGAGTAAAACCCATTACCTGCAAGTAGGTTTACAAATAACATGGAAGGCAAATGACTCGATTGATAGATGGGTCGACTGATCATGAGAGGATTTTCATATTAGTATGGTATTGACTTTTAAGAGACTTTTAGTCCTGTTGCTAAGATCACATATGTACATGTGTTGATAGTTGTCGTTGCAACCAAGTATTAAAGCTAAGGCAGGTGGATGAGAAGAATGCCTTTTTGTATAGAGAATTTGACCATGAAATTTATATGGAACAAGTTAAAAGATTTAGATCTATAGATAAGCCAGACTATGTCTACAAATTTAAGAAGACAAGCACTTATAGCATGGTATAGAAACATAGCTGAATTCTTAGTGTTTAACAAATTCCAAGTCGCCTTAGCATATTTCAGTCTCTTCATCAAGACAAAAGGTACAAAGATTAATATTGTGTTAATTTACGTTGATGATTTAATTAATGAAGATGATAAGGAAGACATTAATCTCATTTATGAACATCTCATAGTGAGATTTGAAATGAATGAGGTGGGGGAGAGTTATGACATTTCCTTGGATTAGAAATTGATTATCGATCTAAAGTACTATTTTTAAGTCAAAATGAAATATGTTGGTAACTTACTTTGTAAGTATGATATGCTTGATTGCAAACCTATCTCAAAACCAATTGAGATAAGTATTATGTCAGAATTGATGAAGATAAGCTACAAGACATCACTATGTACCAGCAACTGGTTCGAAACTCAATATACATAACCTTGTCAAGACCATACATGGCATATATAGTTAGTGTTGTGAGTAGATTCATGCAGACTTCAAGGAGCTGCATTTAGAAGCAGCGAGAACAATATTAAATTATGTTAAAGGAACTACTAACTATGGTATACTCTACAAAAGCGGATCAGTTGATGTTTAAGATTTTGTTGGCTTGTATACTAAACAGACGTTCAGTCTTGGAAGTGAGACAGTTTCATAGTATAGTGAAAGACAACCAACAGTTTCACTATCTACAACAGAAACTGAGCATATAATGTAACAGCATCTCAAGCAGTACAAAAATGTGTCTAACTGATGCAATTGTTGGAAGACATTGAACAAGATGTAGATTATGCAGTGGTACTCTACTGAGATACTGAAGGTAATACTAGATTGAGAAAATCATGTCTTCTTTTCTTGGACAAAGTGCAACATCAATTTATCAGAGAAAAAATGCTCAGAAGAGAGATATAGTTGTTATAAATTGCTTTAGAAGATCAGTTGTTGATATATTCATGAAGGGGCAGCCAGTGCAGACATTCACCAAGTTCAGAAGAGTGGTAGGTGTTATAAAACACAGTAATGAGGGGGAAATTATAGTGGTTCATCACCGACTCTTTAGAAGAGTCGAGAGAACCCATGTTCTCTCTTGCTTTGTCGTTGGATCCATTTTGGATGCCACTTATGATATCCGAGTTTCAAATTTTCTACGAACAAGTGCTGCTCAAATTTCATATTAAATCTTTTGAAACTATCTGAATTTTCAAAGTTCATTGTGTCTTTACATGCTCAAGGATTTGTTCAATGTTCTGCATTTTTATCTGGTGGCATAGAATGTGTAATGATATATCTAGTTATTTGTTGTGTCCATTAAATAATGGTAGCACAGAGTATAGAGGATAAATATATAGCTATAAAGATTGTACTTTCCAGCCAAGAGGTAACATGTACCCTTGAACCATTATAAGCTTGATAGATTCTACCATCAATTACAAAATGTGCAATAATCTTTGACTTTTGGATATATTATTTTTTATTCTTTAAAAAATATTCATGCAGTGGAAAACAAGGTTTACAGTCTCTGAACAAGCCTGCGATTATGGATTTTTCCAAAAGCCATTACTTTTGCGGGAATGTGCAATAATCCAAACTCATTCCTGCTATCGCTTGCAAAATATACTACTTAGCTTCATATTCATGACATTCCCAGTAAAATGATTAACTCCATGATTAAACTCATCTCTGGAATCTTAGTTGTTGATATTGTTCATCCCACTTGGGAGCAACAAGCAGAGAACAAGTCACTTGGTGTTTAATTAGTTTTCCAATATGAAACACTGCCAAGGCAGAGATTATTATTCTAGTTGGCATACCATGATCTCTATCGTGTGGATATGGGCCTCGAAAAAGATTACAATATTAAAACGTTAGATCACCTGAACTCTACGTGTGGGTAAAATAAACTAAGTGCTAGTGCCGGCATGTAACTAGTAAGATTTTGAGATATGATATGGACTGGTTGACATGCGATGAGAAAACAAAAAATTACATTAAAAAACTAGCGAACCATGACATAGAAAGAAAATGCCTACACAATCATGATAAAGCTTTTGTTTTTTCAGGTAAAAGGCCCAACCGAGGCTTGGGTTTGACGAATATTTTGTCAACTAAATTACATCATTCTTGGCGGATTGAATCCAATCATATATTTTAAAATAGCTGCTGTGGATATGACTTCTTTTCATTTACCAATCAAAATGAAGTTTTCTAGTTTTAAATGTTTGAACATTAATTTTGTCATATTTGCGCCCCCCAATCTGCTCGTCGTGTAATTAATTAGGAATTATGCTACTAAAATGGTAGGCTTCTGTCAGGGGATGGAGGGAAGGGGAACCCGCAGGGGCCTTGGCCCCTCTTCAGATTTTAAAAATTAAAACTTTAAAAATTTATATGTAATCTAAAAAATTTTAGTTTAATATATATAAAAAATTAGAAAATTTTTATTTCGGCTCTTGTTAAAATTTTGAAACTATAATTTGGGTCCTGCGACAGAAAATTCCTAGCTCTACCCTTGATCTCTATGACTTTTTTTTTTGCGGAGGCCTTCGGCCGTCATAAAGATTGAGAAGAATTTAGCAGTTGTAAAAGCAATTCCAATTCAACCAGTACTGCTAACACATCAGCATTCTTCTATGCTTGTGGAACAGGTGGGGATTTTTAGTGGGGATTTTCGGGTTGCGAGGCGCACCAATCCTACCCGTTCGTCGTTATGTGGGTCTGCAACGCATTTAATTAAGTGTTCACATTTCGAGGTGGAAAACAATAAAAAAGAATAGAATCGGTCAGGCTGCTCATTCAATCGCTTCATTTGTGAGTCAGAAAAAGGTTTAAATGAATAAGAAATTAAATAAAAGGAAATAACGTTTAAAATAATAAACAAAAAACCAACATGAACTAACAGGCGGCGAATTTGTTGGTCACAAAGGTCGATTTGGCATATTTGAGAAGGGCAATTCAAACAATCGATATATATAGATATATATGGAGTAATATGCATATTTTCAGGTGAGCAAAATCTTAACCACTTACCTCACGAAAAGAAGTCCAAAGCTTCTCACCATTCTTTCAAACTCTAAGGTCTGAATCTGTGTCCGTACCAGCGATAGCAAGGGAGCAGCCTTCAACTTTAGGTACTGCACCCCACTACTTAAGGCATGAGGGCATGATGCTCATGTGAATCGAACTAGAGACTTGCCTCTTTATAGGTCTTTAACCTAACCAAGTACACTATAGCTATTGAGAAAGAGTTGCATATATATTGAGTAGGATGATTGAAATGATAATTTTATATATCACTAACAACAATTATATATATATATATATATATATATATATATATATTGAGGTATGGCCATGCTTATTTCTCTTGATAGGTGGCCTCCTTGACAGTGTCAAAGCAAAGGCCCCTTGACATGAAAGTGCCTGCATTTTTTGTGGTATTGACTTAAACGTGCAAAGCAGTTTAGGGCTAGCTTTACATGTCTATATATAAACGTGCACAAAACACAACACAAACTGCTGTGGTTGAAGAGACAGCAGCTGGCTAGACGGGATTTTAGGCTCGCAAATATTGAACAGGGATCATAACAATGCGCAGGCGGTGGAGTTAACAGGTATCATCTGTCTAACCACTCTATTCCATGTCACTGGCCTCTAGCTAGCTACTACTATATCTTCATCACCTTTGCCATCACTATTTCACCTTGTGAATATTCTATATCTCTCGCTAGTGGTGGGTTCAAATACTTTTGCGGATTTGTTTTGCAGTTGCTGCCAATTTCAATCCCAGTGATGACATCTGTGGGCAAGATCCTTCTGTAGTTATTCACTATCCCAGAAGTGGTGCCCCACGCAGCACCAGGACTTATGTAGGTAAGCAAGCAAATCTGGTTATATGCACAAACCTGTGCACAAATGCATTGAGCATAGGCTACTGCGCATGACCAATTACTCCTAAATGTGGGCAAGGGGCCCAGTACAAGTGGGCCAAGATATACTTGACTTTTTTTAAAAGACTGTGCACTGTGCACGTAACCAGTTTTGGTAAGTGATCACCCTTTTGTTTGGGTTTCAAGAACAAAACGTGCATTGTTTCCATGAAATTGTCAATTTTCTAATGGAAATATATATATATTATATATATATATATATATAGAAAGAGAGAGAGAGAGAGAGGGAGGGAGGGGGAGGGAGAATGGTGACTGAGTTTTTAGAGTCATCCTCATTTAAGCAGTGCCGTTCGATCTATTATGATAGATGGTTAAGATAAAAACAATGAAAAAATGGTGATTGACTTTTGTTCATTTAATATTAGTTTCCATCTTTTTTTCCATGTTTTTTTCTCAACCACATCTGTATTAGATGGACGGCCTTGGTTACATGGCTGGGTGGCTCTAAATAGCTAGAGTCACCATTTACAGTAGATGAACGGTCATGTTTCTCTCTCTCTCTCTCTCTCTCTCTCTCTCTATATATATATATATATATATATATATATATATATATATATATATTATATATATATATATATATATATATATGTATGTATGTATATAGAAGTTGGCAGAAACAAGACCACTTGGGTAAGAGGGAAAAAACAAACCCATCAAAATTAATTATTAAAATATTTGTTTTCACAATCTCACCTTATAAATATGATCTTAAACAATAATTTTGTGAGCAACAAATATTAAGTTATTTTTTTCTTGCTTAAGTAATGTTTTCTTAATCATAAAAAAATGAAACTCTTATAACATCAAAATTTTGGTAATGAAAAGATTAATTTTAAAAAAGAAAGTCTGAACTAAAGCATGATTTACATTAAACTAGTGTTTATAAATACACTAGATGGTTCATTTTTTGTTTAAAACACTGTTTAACACAAATTTAAGAGGCTTGGCTTTTATAATTTACCCAAATGGCCTAGCACCTATCGATCATTCATACACATATATATATATGTGTGTGTGTGTGTGTGAAACCACAACGATCCACCCCTTGTAGTGGCATGGACACCTTCTTAGAAGGTAGTTTAAAAGTACAAATCAATTTCTATGAATGCCAAAAGAAAAATCCTTGAATTTAAGGACGAATTAAACAAGTTTAGAAACATTAATTAATCTACCTCAATTATAGATGATAATTTTTCATAGTTAAATATTCTAACCATCATGAGTCCGTAACACAGCCCCCGCCCTCGCTGACCAGCTTCATTATTAAATAGATTGGGCAACACCCAGGTTTATTGGGCCCAAGGATCGAGTTCTCGACATAGTCCAGACCAGTAACTAACGAAGCCCCTCTCCATGGCGGGTCAAGCCCAAGGTTCGATCATAGTTTAAACTGGTGCATGAGAGAAAAATAAGATCCAGTTGTTAACTGGATTCGGGTGTCTAAGATGGTTATAGACCTAAGTCTAGATTTGATCAGAGTGAAATTCTGAGCCATTTTACAGTAAATATAGGATTTAAAATTACTTGAACCCAATTTTGAGCTGATCGATCTCCAAGTACCACTGCAAAATCAACTCCAACGTAGAACCAATTCGGACCCAATTAGGCTGGACTCAAGAAAACTCGATAGAATCCCTCCGCTCTCTCCTGTTCCACCCCCAGCCTGCCTGGTGATTTCACTTGCATCCTCTACCTTTAAGCTATAAACAATTTATGAGTCTCCTTAATTCGCCATGCAAGAAAGGGGTACTTGATTCTTCTGTATGCAAAACAGCTGAAACAAGACATGAAAAATATGCAACTCTTAATATCAGGCTGTTTGGCAATGAAAACAATTTGTAAACTATTCTATTAATATGTTTTAAAGATTGGGACAGATTTATGAAACACATTTGCTGGAATGTTTCATAAGTTTGTCTAGAATTTTTTTGGGCATATTTATAAAATGTTACAAACTGTTTCTTTTGTCAAATGGGCATTTAAGTTAACAATCCTACATATAGATGGCCCATTCGGCCTTGGAAAAATTTGAAACAACTAGAAACTCAACTAGCATAAGCAAAATAATGATGCCATGACATGGAAAGGATAGCTATAAGGAAATATATTAACTGTTGTTGTAATATGAAAGAATTTCAGGATATTTATAGAACATTTGGTAGATCCGATCATATTTCTCTTTGAATAAAACACCTGTCATCCGAGAAAAGGAGAGAAAGGCTTAGCCATAAAGAGGAAGAAGAAATATTAGCTTAGATATCTAGACCTTGTGATGATTTGTTTTGTAAAATAATCAGCTTAATTTCATTTCTCATCTATCCGATTAATTACAAATAGAGCATACATACATAGGAAGTCGAACGTTTTGCACTCAGTGAAGAAGTTTATAGTTTAGGTAGTCCAGCGGCAAAAAGAAAAAAGAAATGAAATTTGAAAACTCCAAAGCCAATCCATGTTTTGATTAAAATTATACTTTCTTCATAATCTTCCCAATCGATACAATTTACAAAAAAGGTTGTAAATTTGTTTTTATTTCCTAAAGCTAGATAGAAATTACCAGATTTAAAAGATGACTATGGATCCAGTGGGCGACAAGTCTAAATGTGGTTCCAACTTCTGCACCAGTAACATAATTTCAATATTCACTCTGCCTCGTTTTATTTTTTCGAAATCGCTTTTGGAAATTAAGCCATGTACGTATCCCTTAGAACATCTAAGGCTCTATTTGATATCTAGGAAATTTTTTATCCCAAGAAAAAGTTTTTGTCGTATGTGGTGGGTTGCTCTGGCTCATTGTTTCCTAACGTTCTCTCAAATGAAGCAGGACTTTTGCATCTTGGGAAAAATATTTACAGGTTCGCTTACTGTTAGGTCTTAGGCAAAACTTTTTCCCGTTCAAAGAGGAGTGGAAAAGTTTTACCTAAACCCCTCTTGGGCACACAGTCAAAGATAAAATTTTAAACAAAGGTTTTACCTACCCACTGCACCATGTTAGGGCCTAGTTTTTAGGCTGACTCGGCAGCCAAATGAATAGTTAAATCCCTATTTAGCTATTTCATATGGAGTTTAATTAACCATCTGATATGTGTATATACGCCCAATTTTCCTAACGTTTCCGAGCTTGTGGATTCAGATTCTAACAGACCAAGCTCTATAGAGACGTTGGAGGACATTAGCTTTCTTCAAAAAGACTTCAGAATTAAATGTAAGAATCCAAAACAGGAGGGCGCAGACACCGATCCTAGATCTTCCTCATGGCACGTAAGCATGTCATTAATCTGAATTCTCCCAACGCACCTCTCCTGCTTTAACACTTCATCTTGCAAATTGTAATAATTTCTGCCATTCCTGCATCATGTAGGGTTTCTCTGGACAGGGCTCTTAGAGATGGAGAAGATGAACTAACAATCTAACTGGATTACCCAAAACTCGAGGTTTTAAAGAGAGCACATATCATGAGCACAGTTCACTTATAATGCAAAGATGAATGGTAGAAATATCAGTGTAGATTTCTCAATATATAGCCTGAGGATCTTAGTGTGAACAACCAAATCAAGGAGACAACTAGCCATGCTTAATAAGTTGAAGTAGCTTATATTGAATTTTCTAGGCAAGTGAAGAGGAAAAAATCGACTCAAATAACTGTATTTAGCCCCTTAACTAGTCGCCCCACTAGCCACTGCCCTCTTTAGGACAGTTTGCTCAGTAACAATCTTTTTGATCTGGGCCTTCCCAAATGGGCGCTCTTTGTGTCGCTGTCCAATGGAATTCATCCGCCACGTCTTGGATAGCCTTCTCAGAGGCATCCATTCTTGCTCCCAAGCCATCACTGATCCGAAGACTCGATTGATCTCCACTTGGTTGATCAGAAACCAAACAATTCAGGTTGAGCATGAGTATTTCACAAGAGGCCGCTTTGATTGCTACATGGGGCTAAAAAACGGCTGCCCATAGATTTTCTGCTGTTACTCAATGTTTCCGCAGAACTTATTGACTTGAAATAATACTTGGTTATTTGCTTCTTTTATTTTTTTTGAACAGGGGGAGGAGCGGTAAAGCATGCAGGTGACGTTAGGATAAGAATGCAACATAGTTGGGATGATGTGTGTAAAACTTCATGCTTGTTTTGCTTAATTGCACTTCTGCTTCCAAAAGTTTTGGAATTTCATATTTCGTATTATCCATTGCAGGGAGCTGTACAACAACAGATATGGATTTGCCAATTATGGCATCAAACATCTTAAGTTGGCACCTGAACTTGTCAAAGATTTTCAAAATGACCAGAAATAATCATAAAGATTATCATATCAGCGCTTTCGGATATTTCAGACATTTTGGAAATAAACATACTCCTTTATAAAAAAATATCAAGGCTAATGCTCCATAGCTTTTTATAAATTTCTCGAAATGGTTATTAAAATATTTCAACTGTTGCAAATTTTTTTCCTTATGCCTAACAAACAATGTCCAAATATTATAGGCATTAAAGTCTTCTTCCACCAAACTCTACTTGAATTCTGAATAGGAAATAATAATTTTCTTTCACTGACCTAAAATTATTATTCTGAAATTAAAATCCTAGAACATTGAAAATCCTGGGGCCATCAAGCGCCGCCTTAAGAATTTGAAAATCATCATGTAGAAAAGGACCTAAAAGCTAAGCTTTAGAACCTAGTTGCCTGGGCTTATACTGGAGGTATGTCTTTCTGCACTGAGGAAATAGAGCCTTGATCTGGATTAAAAACATGCATGCAGAAACCTTGAGAAAGCCAGAGGTGGAAGAAAAGTCTGTGATCGACCACTCACAACCCAGCACCTTTTCAGCCTTATCTGGACATTCTTGTGGTTATGGATTTTTTTCAAAAGCCTTTCGTTTTGCAGGAACTGATTCTGCTTACTGTATCAAAATATTAGTTAGCTTCACCTATGTTAATATACTCAGTCAAAGGATTAGCTCTCTATGATTGACTTCAAAGTCTTTGGATTCTTTATAAAACACTGCCAATATAGAGATTAATCTAACCATCATCAGCACATGCACAAGTCCATCGGGAATATATATCTGGTCCCCTAAACATATTACAATATAAAAATGTTACGTCAACTGAACTCCACTTGTATAAGGAGCTAATGCCTGTAGCTAGAATATTCTGATGTGATGGTTTGGTGGACGTGATAAAAAATTTAAAAATAAGTTAAAAAACTAGCAAACCCTGGCATATAATGAAACTGCCTAAATGAACCATGTACTCATTCATAGCAGTAGCAAGATTTCTATATATTTTTTAAAGAGTTTGCACATTGACAAGTCCACTGGATATCACAAAAAACATATCTTGAAACGGTCTTTTTCGAGAGCAACTTCTGTACACTATTCCTGTGTATGCAACAAGCATATGCCGGATGTGGACCCTACTATCAATATGCACATTTACTGTTATGCCCAAACATTACATATGCATGTGCGTGAAATAACAATAAGTATGACATAATGTTTATGAGATAACAAAAGATTTATGAGATAATGAGATAACAGAAAGAATTATTTGATAAAGTTAAACATACGAATGAGATAATGTTTATGAGATAACACATGATTTATGAGATAATAAGGTAACAGACATGTATGAGATAAGATAATAAGATAACAGATGAATGTATGAGATAATGCTAAACATAAATATGAGATTATGTTTATGAGATAAAAAATTTGAGGTCACGATAGCCTTTTTAAGTTTCTAAGGATAATATAAGAGTTGACCTACATCATCATAAATCATTTTCTTTTTCAATAAAAAACCCAAGTGATGCTTGAGTTTGACAAATTAATATTCCGCTGTGGTGTTATCAAACAATTAAATTTTACAATTTTTAGCAAGTTGAATGCAATCATTAATTTTATAATAGCCATTGTGACAATTAATACTAGATGATAAAAGATCTATTATTTCTTCTTATTTTCCTCCCAATTGTGTGTGACAATGGGTTGGATGACTCTCATAAGTAAGTTGGTTCAATCAATTTTCTTATATATATATTATATATATATATATATATATATATATATAAGAAATAGCGACTCTACTTTTTTAGAGTCACCTAACCATCTATTCCATACCATCCAATCCAACGTTATGGACGACTAAGAAAAAATAATGAGAAAAAGACAAGTGGTATTTTCGTTATCTAATATTACCTTACACATTTTTTTCATTGTTTTTCTCTCAACCGTCCGTATGCTTTAAATGAATGACATTGGTTAGATGGTTGAGTGACTCTAAGGTCACGTTTGATGCACAGGAAGGAAAATTTTTCAATGTAAGAAAGGAAGATTTTTTTGTGGAAAAAAATCAGACCTAGATAGCTATCGTAATTTTTTTCTTAGTATTAATTGTACTTTCAAGTGGCCAAAATGCCGCCTATAAGAGGGAAAAAATAAGCTGCGTTAGTTGAGATCTATGACTCTAGTTTTTCTAAATTCATTAAAAAATGCATGGTAAATTCCCTTTGTTTGATGCTGCGGAGGAAATCCATACAAACTTGAAAAAAAACCACTTTGTATAGTATTTTTCTTGTGCATCAAACGGGGCTTAAATGGCTAGAGTCATCGTTCACTCATTATATATATATATATAAGAAAAAGGTAGCTACTAGACTCTTATATAACAGTTTGGATGAAAATTGCACATATGAGTCATTGATTTTGACAAGATAAGATGTTTGAGAATAAATTGAAGAAAATAGAAACCAAGTTAATTGTACTTCCAAGCTGCCAAAATGCCACTTATAAGAAGGAATAAATAAGCTTCGTTAGTTGAGATCTATGACTTTTTAATTACAACTTAGTTTTTCTTTTTTTTTTTTCAACTTCATCTCCACCATCTAATCTCATTAAAATTAACAGCTTTACAGGATTCCCATTTAATTTGGTATATAAGAGAACCACGATCAACAGGTCATATCCAAAATATAATCACCTAAATCCGACTCACATATTGATTTAGTTGATCGAATGAAGTACTCTAGTAGTCTGGTTGCTTAGATAGATCCAATGAATAAGAAACTAATTTCTAATCGATAACCTCGCATTTTGCTCGGACCATGTTCAGGTAATAAGATTCTGATCCACTGTCAGCGATACTCGTAGGCATGCAAAGCTTCAAATCTGTTTCCAGAAAAACAAAAATCACTTGCTTCAAAGCACTGATTGACATAATGAATGAAAAAAAATGAATGATTCATATAACATCAATTTTGGTAATGAAAAGACTAATTTAAAAAATAAGAAGACTGGAACTAAAACATGATTCATATTAAACTAGTGTTTATAAAAGGCATGACTTTTATCCCTTACCCAATCGGTTTAGTGCCTACCAAGCATTCATAGGTATATATATATATATATATTATATATATATATATTATTATATATATTATTTATTTATTTATATATATATATAATATATGTGTGTGTGTGTTGGTTTGTTTGAACTAGTGGCATAGACACTTTCTTAGGAGGTAGTTTGAAAGTACAAATCAATTTGTATGAGTGCCAAAAGAAAAATCCTTGAATTTCAGCACATAATTAAACATGATTAGAAACATTAATTAATCTACCCCAATTATGGATGATAAGTTTCCATAGTTAACTAGTCTACGATCTTGAGTCCATAACACAGCCGACGCCCTTGTTAACCAGCTCAATTAAGCAAATGGGTTAGGAAACACCCATGCCGAAGGACCGACTTCTCGCATAGTCCAGATCAGTGACCAGCCCCTCATTATCCCGGGTTTAAGATCCAGTTATTAACATAATTCGGTTGTCTTAGATAGTTATAACCCAAGTCTAGATTTGAGAGTGAAATTCTGAGCCATTTTATAGTAATATAGGATTAAGTTACTTGAACCCAAGTTTGGGCTCATCGAGCTCCAAGTATTGCAAATTCAACTCCGCCGTACAACCAATTGGGACCAATTAGGCTGAACTCAAGAAAACTCGACAGAATTCCTCCTCTCTTCACTTGCTTCATCCCAGCCTGCCTGGGTGATTTCACTTGTATCCTCTACCTTAATGCTATGAACAATTTAAGAATCTCATTAATTTGCCATCCAACTTAATTGTTCTGCACCCAGACAGCTGAAACAAGACATGCAAAACATGCGACTTTTAGGATCAGGCTGTTTGGGAAGGAGAACAATTTGTAATATGTTCTATAAATATGTCTTAAAAATTGAGACAAATTCATAAAACACATTTGTTCTGTCGAGAGATTTTTTGGGCATATTCAAATGAGCCTTTAGGTTTACAATACTACTTAAACATGGCCCCTGTCGGCCTTGGAAAAAATTAGGAACCCAACTCGCATAAGCAAAATAATCATGTCATGACATGGAAAGTACAGTTATAAGGAAATACTTTAGCTGTTGTAGTAATATGAAAGAATTTCTGGATATTGATAGATCTCATCAGATTTTGAATAAAAAACTGTGTCCTCCGAGAGAGGGATAAAAAGGCCATAGCCACATAAACAGCAAGAAGAAACATAGCTTAGATATCTAGAACTTGTGATGATTTGTTTTGTAAATTAGTCATAATTTCATTTCTCATCCATCAAACTAATTACAAATAAAACATACATAGGAAGTCAATTTTTTGCAGTCAGTGCAGAAGTTTATGTTTAGGTAGTTCAGCAGAAGAAAGAAAAGGAAATAAAATAAAAAATTCCAAACCAATCCAAGTTTTGAATATAGACTCATAGTTTTTAGGCTGACCCGGCGGCCAAACGAAAAGGTAAAATATCTATTTAGCTATTGCATATGAGTTTGATTAATCATCTGATATGTGTATATATGTCCAATTGATGTACCTACTTGTGCATTCAGCTGTTAACGGACCAAGCTTTACAGAGAGGTTCCTTGTTCAAGGGTTTCCAGAATCAATCACTGTTTCTGTCCGGAGCAGGGATAACAATGACACTGTTCCGTCATCTTCCAGTTGCAACGTAATCATTTCTAATCTGAATTCTTCCAATGCACCTCTCCTGCTTCAACCACTTCATTTTGCAGATTGTAATAATTTATGCTTTTCCTCCATCACGTAGATTTCATCTGAACAGGGTTATTCGCGAAGGAGAAGATGAACAGGCAATGTCACTGGATTACACAAGGTCGAGGTTTTAAACAGAGCACATATCATGAGCATCTTTCACTTATCATAGCCCTACTGCAAAGTCAAATGGCAGAAATATCATTGTAGATTTCTCAATATAGGGTGAAGAACTAAATCGAGGAGAACGCTAGCTATGCTTAATAAGTTAGTGTCAATTTGTATTAGATTTTGTAAGAAACTGCAGAGAGAAAAAAAAATCACCTCAAATAACTGTATTTAGCTTGATCCTCGCTTGGTTGATGAGAAACCAAACAATTCAGGTTAAACATGAGATTTCACAAGAGGCCGCTTGGATTACTATATGGGGCTTAAAATGGCTGCCCACCAGATTTTCTGCTGTTGCTCAATGTTTCCTCAGACCTTATGGACTTGAAATAATACTTGGTTATTTGCTCTCTTTTTCTTAACAAGGGTGGAGCGCAAAGCATTGCTGGTGACATTACGATAAGAATGCAACTCTGTGGGGCTGATGTGTGTAAAATTTCACGCTTGTTTTGCTTAATTGCACTTCTGCTTCCAAAAGTATTGGAATTCAATTATTTCATATTATCCATTGCAGGGAAGTGTACCACAACAGCGGCCTTCTGGTGCACCCTCCAACGGTTGTGCATCAAGTTACTTGGGCTGTTCTCTTTTGTGTTGTCGGTTAGCTCGTCGTGGGTCCCATCATTGGCCAAAAGCTCACGGTGTGTCTTAAGCGAGCATCTCGAGTGTGGAGTGGTGTATGCGTGCTTTTGGGGCTTTCATTCTTTGTTGAGTTCTTTTTATGGGTCTTTCGACGTTGTAAGCATTTTTTTAATCAATGATGGTCAAGTGCATTTTTATGTTGCTTGGTTAAGTTCACTTTCTGAGCTACTTTGATTTCATCTTCAAGATTTGGTTAGTGAAGCTTTATCAAAGTTTTTATTTAAAATTATTTGGGTTTGTTAACACCCCAAATTTTTTCAGATCACAATTGAAGAAATGTCAAAATTTAAAGGACAATTTAGATTCAGATCATGAATTTGACTGGTGACATGAATCCCAAAGCATGATTATAAGTCTAAACTAGTTCCCAATAAGGATTTGGAATCCAAATCCAATTACAAATGTTATTTGGAATGCAAATCCTATTTCAAATGCCATTTGAAATCCATATCCGAATGCAAAATTCAAATTTTGATTTAAATCCAAAAATTGGATCTAATTTGGTCTAGAATGCTATGTGGGACCCACGTGTGGGCCCCACTAAGCCCGTGTGGTCAAAAAGCCCACCCAAGAGGTCACACACCCCCTTTTTCCAAAAATATCAATCTTCAATTAAATAAAAAAATCATTTTCAAAGTGTTAGAATTAAACTCGCCAAACTTACTTAATCGAAGTAGGTTTGACCTGCGTGCACCCAAATCTAGCGCTAATTTCAGCTAGGCTCAGTCACCATGAGCTCAGTTCGATCAAAAGGGTAGGTCTGTCCCAAGACCAAATTAGTGGACAAAAATAGAACTGGACCAAATCGAATCCACTTTGACTAGACTCAGTCAAAGCACAATTTTGCTCAATTAAGAGCCTTTTTAGTCAAATTCATCAACTTACCTCAAGCCAAGTCAAATTACTTGCAAATGAGCTTTGACTTTGGTCAATTGGTCAAATTTGACCAATCTGAACAATTTTGTCCTTCTATGATCAATTGAGATTAGAAAACCTAATTTAAGAATTTATGAAAGGCAAATATACATTTAGATTTATCAAATGCATAAATCAAATATGAAATTGAAATTCAATATTTCAAACCAAAGTTTGATTCAGATGAAATCTATTTTCAATCAAGTAATACACGAAAATACCCTTTTTCCAATCAAATTTGATAGAATTTTCAAATTTTATTCAAATTTAAATTGAATTGTCATAATTCAATAACATGTAGAGCTTAGTAACTAAGTTTTAACCTAACAAGCTCAATTTCAAACAAAAAAATAAATAAATAAAATAAAATAAGACAAAACCCTCTGCAAGAGCATTTTCGTTCAAAAATTTTGGTCAAAGTTGGGTAGCTAGGTCTGAACTAAGGATGACCACATTTAGCCCAGCCCTCGTAGCTCGTGTAAATGAGTTGGTTGTGGTCAATTAAAGCCATTAAACCCTCTTTAACTCATTTTACAAGTCCCCAAAGTCTTAAGTGAGTTTACAATGTGAGTTAAAAATGTGGTTAAACCCATCTTCTCCTCTATATAAACTCCCACTTCGCAACCAAGGAGGGGGATGAATTTTTGAAGTTTTTATCAAGTTGCAAGGAGGGAGAAGCCAAGGATGAGAAGGAAAAATCATCCAAGCCCTCTTCTGCCCATGTTCTCATTCTCTTCTTCATCTTATCTTATTCTCTCCATTGATTTTACTAAGTTAGGGTGCTTAAGTGAACCCTTAGGATTTTCATGGTCAGATGCTTCCCACTACAAATTCCAGCAAGTCATTCTTCTTCTTTTTCCTTTGCTAAGCTCGAATTCTTACTTACGATTGCTTGTTTGAGAAAACAAGCAAGGAGGAAGATCAATCATCAAGACCAACCATAAGATAGGTGACTCTAATCCATTTTCATCCATTTCAGTTTCTTGCTCTTATTTTAATTTAAGCACTTGTGGGAAGAGTTTATTTTCATTTAGAATGATGTCCAATTAGAGAAAAACTACAATTAAATGTACACATAAGTGACTCGGTTTTTCTAAAATATGAACCCATGAATCAAATTTTGAAAAGGGCCCCAAGGCTAGGGGCGGATGGAAGGGGGGCCTTGGCCATGGCTCGGGTCAGCCCAAAAAAAAAAATGATATTTGAAAAATCAATTTCTTTAAGCTTGGTCTGACCCATCCCTCGTCTAGACCCCACCCGTTGCTCGCCAGCCCCGTCCTCTCTCTCGCTCGCTCGCTCCCTCTCTCGCAGTCACCCTACCCTATTTCGCCCCTCTCTCGCTTGCTCCCTCCATCTCTTGCCCTTCCCTGTGTCACCCCTCTCTCTCGCTCCCCTACCTCTCTGGCCCACAGCACAATCGAGCGATGGCCCCACCCTCTCTGGCTCTCTCTCACTCGCTCCTTCCCCCTCGTTCGCTCGCTCCCAATCCCTGCCCTGGCCCACAGCCACAGCACAGGCCTCTCTGGGTCTCTCTCGCTCCCTCTCTCCCTGCAATGGCCCACAACCACAGCACAGGGGCCCTCTCTCTCTGCAATGGCCCACAATCCCTGCCCTGGCTCTTTCTTGCTCACTCCCTCGGTGGCCCACAGCACAGGGGATTCGGAAGAAAGCAGATTGTGTCAGCAAATCGGCACATGCTCATCAGAAATCACCTGGTCTGGATTCCATCGGCAATGGCATCTACCACACTTTATTTTCTCTCTCATCCATCTTTCTCTCACGCTTTTGTTCCTCTCTTCGTCTGCAGCCCTAGGTAGCCATTTGTGTCTTCTGCTGCTCACAAGTGAACATTTCTTTCTCCATATCGTTCAGTTGTTGTGCTTCTGCTCTGCAGCTCTACCTTTTCTTCGGGAGGATGCTTTTATTACTGTTACTGCACCCTATTCTATTGCTTTTGATTCAGTCTGTGCTGGCAGTGCTGCTGTATTATCTTTAGCTTTGATTCAGAACTAGACGATCAAAATTGGTCAGACATAAGACCAATTTATTATTGTTACGCTTTTTACAGTGAAATATTAAAGTTGTGGATGATTGATATATAGTAGGGTTGTGGGTAGCCATAAATGGAAGTTTCAAGGACTTGATAGTTTATTATTTTAGGGTACTTTGCACGACGTGCACCTCCTCCAAAGCATGGTGTTTTTTGGTGGGTCGTTTTTGAGTGGTGTTTCAAGAGGGCAGGGCGAGCCGTGTGGTAGCTTTGCTTCCTTTTTTTCCTTTTTGGTTCTTAAATATATGGAGCACTGTAAAACATAAGTAAAGTAGAGAGAAAAAGAAATAGCGTTTTTGAGTGGTATTTTTGGGTATGTTTGTCCGAGTTTCTTTAAACCAACCTTCACCATGATGCCCTAACACCCAGCATGAATAGCGCTCCAAAAGGAGGAGGTGGAGACCATCAGAAGGGCGCCGTGGACCTTCATTGACATGTGACCACCTGCAAAATGCTACACTTTTTTTCTTTTGGGTTGTGTGCAATGTTAGAAAAGGAAGACTTGTGAATTTCTCCGTGGGGGGTCAAGTATCTGGAGATTCGGGCAGTCATGAATTAAGTGGACACTCGTATCACTGGGAACAAAGAACAGAGAAAAGTATGTAACTAAAAGCACTACCACATGCTTAACAAAGGAAGAGGGAGAGGGCTATGCCCAGCGAGGTAATGCCCACGTACAAGGCATGGGAGCAGGTGCCGGCTACGAAAGACTGGTGCAAGAAGGATTGAGGAGTGCAAAGCCGATCATCAGTTCCTTTAATCGTGCTGCTTTGGAAGTAATTAGGGAATTACCTCCTTCTTGCTCAATTTGCGGTGCAACTTTGACAAAACGGCATGTCAATTTGAGAACGACGCTACAAAGAGAGACAGAAGGAGGCACAGGAGGAAGCAGACGGCAATTAGGATGGATGAATGGGCTAGTAATAATTCTCACCATCATCGGATAACACTGCCAATGTCGATGCCTCCTGCTGGCCCAATTATACGTCTACCTCCACCTGCTCAGGTGGAGTACCTGCGCCTGCATCTACTTCCAACTCCACCGAGAGGGCAGCAGGAAGTTCAGGTCCTCTGGCCTGTTTACGACAGGAGCAGTGTGATTGAACAACCACATAGTGAAGCCGACAAAGTCCCTCACAAGTTTTGTGATAGAATTCATGTCTTCCCTCCTTTTCTTGCAGAATGACTACGACTGAAACACTCTCCCTCTCCCTGGATCTCCCTCCTCTCTCTCTCTTACTCTCTGTCTCTTGACAACGACTACCAGACGAACAAAGCAATAGGGAACAAACGCTCGTCGAAGGAAAGAGTTTGCTTCTCTATTACCAAAGGGACAGGGAAGGAGGGAAAGATCAAGGATGGAGGATTTGGGTGGACGGAACCGGAGGGATAAGGGAGTATTTATAAGAGTAGAGGAGAGGGAGATGGGTTTGAAAGTGAAAGAAAGGGAAACCGATGCCTGTGCTTGGTTGTAAGAGGGGCACCAAGGCGTCTTTCTTTCCTTGTTGTGTTTCTATGGGCTTTGCC